>NC_057355.1:94622633-94922633 GCF_016509475.1 Prionailurus bengalensis
TACTAACTAACTTGATACCTTTATAAAAATATATTATTTTTTATTGCTTCTGCTTGCAAAGCTCTTCACTCAAATGCTCAAACAGCTCCCTCTCATTCTAGTGTCTGCTCCACATCACCATGAGGGTCTCCCTGACTCTTCTATCTAAACAGTACCCTACTTACTTTTTACCTTCTTCCTGACTTACTTTTTGTTTCATGGATTGTAGTTACCTGATGCTGTACTTTTAATGTATTTGTTTATTACCATTTCCCACACCAGAATATAAGCTCTATAGGACAAAGATTTTGTATCAATATTACAGAATGAATGAGTCTTTTTAGATAGAACATTTGCTGTGGACTTAAGTATGAAAAAAAAAAAAAAAGAAAAGAAGAGTATCAAAGACATGCTGGATGATTAGCTTTGATCAACCCCAGATCCTCCTCTTCCTGGGGACATGCCAAGTCCATATTTCTCAGTCTCCCTTGGAGTTGGGAGTGGTCATGTGATAAATTGGAATGTGAGCAGGAGTGAAGTACACCACTCCAGTCATAGTCCATAAAATCTCCCACACATAGGGTTACCATCATTTCAGTGTGCCTAGGACATGTATGGGTTACACGTGTTGTTGTCAAGTGGTGCTTCTACTCTCTAAAATATCCAAGTTTCGACAATTTTAGAGACAAAACTATGCATGACACTCTAGGCCTTTTCCTCTTCTGCAGCACATTGCTGCTAAGCCTTGTGACTCTGAAAGCCACACATTACAGATTGCGTAGCCACAAGAAGGAAGGATATTGGATCCTTAAGCCACCGCTTGGGAGAGAGCTGCCCATCTGCTCACTTTGGACTTTGAGCAAGGAAGTCCTTGTTCTTGAGCTGTTATACATATCTGAATTTGAAATTTATAGCTATTACTCTATCCTAACTAATGTAGGAATCTAAAAGTCCAATGTTAATACTCAGAATATATACATTAGGAAATATAGACGCTAGTTTTAACAAATACAAATTTATACGAATACAATTTAACTTTCCAATTATAAATTACTATTGACCCCTGAACAATTTAGGGGTTAGGGGCATGGACACCCTGCATAGTAAAAAATCCATGTATAACTTTTGTCTCCCCCAAAACCTAACTACAACTACCCTGCTGTTGATGGGATGCCTTACTGATAACATAAACAGTTTGATTAACACAATTTTGTGTGTTATATGTATTATATACTATATTCTTACAGTAAAGTAAGCTAGAGAAGAGAAAATTTTAGGAAGAAAATCATAAGGGAGAGATAATATATTTATAGTATTGTAATATAAAAAATCTGCATATATCATGCAGTTTAAATCCATATTGTTAAGGGTCAGCTGTATTTTAAAAGGCTTACTGAATCAGGTGAGGTATAATCTTCCAATATTTTATGATTTGTTTTATAATGTCACTGTTGTTAGTAAAAATCAACTCAGAGCCATAATAAATTGAGCATAGGCTGCCTGTTCCCACAGGAATGGTTAATCTGGCTATTTTACTGTGGAACATTCCATGTGCATGTAGGAAAATACTATATGACTGGTTGGAATAATTTGATTACTGTATGTTCACCAACTGGAAAGTCTAGTCATAATATCCTTTTTGTCTTCATTTTGTCCCTTGATAACCAATTCATGAAGCTAATCAAGCTGAATCAAATCTTTCTGGAAGGCAGAAGTCTTGCAAACTGTCTCTACACCATCTGCTGCACAAAGAAAGAAAATATGGTGTACTAATTGGTATGTTATGAAATAGCCAAGGGACTGAATTGTGGTGGTTTTGGAGTCAGCGGATTTCTGTGAGATGTCAAATTCTGACAGATGCTAGAGAGTGCACAGTGTCTGGCCCTAGAAATATGGAGAGAACTTCCTTCCTGAAGCTTGACTTGCCTTTCTCTGCCTTTGTGGTCAGAGACAAAAGCACAAAACACAAAATCATATTTCCTTTGGGAAATTATATGCACTGCAAATTTTAAACTAAACAAATATACATTAACTGAGACCATATCCAAAGAATACGGAATTGCGTACTGAAGAGTTTTCTGATTCTTTGCAGATAGTCACTACTAAAAATTATTTGTTTAGGTCTCTGCTTTTTATTTTGGAAGATTTTCACAATGATCTGGTGACCTTTGTCCTTTGTTCATCTTTAGGGATTTTACTAAAATATTGCTTGGGAGCTCTGTGTGGGAAAGCAGGTCCTTCTGACAAGTGAATTTAACCATAGGGTGATTGCATCTGGCAAGCTGGAATTTTCACTTTGGTAATCTCCCGTATCAATATCTGGAGAATGTTTCCCTCCTGAAGTCATTTGGGCCCTTGCCTAAAGAGCATAATTCTGTATACCAGCCTTCTGAAAGTTAGACTAGAGGAATGAAGTCGAGGTCTTAGCATTCGGTATGAAGATTTACAGATTCAAATCTTGAGTCTCAATCCCACTTCCAAGCCAAACATTCTTGAGGTCCCAAGTTTATATCCTCTCAGTTTAATTTATCCAGAATAAACCTCCCATCTCTGAGGTGATATTGGGCATTCTGACTGTGGGATAGCTTCTGGGCTTTGAGACAGGGTTCTGAAACTTTATTTCCCCCTTGTGTCTCATCCTTACCTTCTATGGTACCCTGTGGCTCTATGACCCTTCAAGTGGAATGAAGTAAGGAGTTTGCTCCAAAATTTCTCTGAATAATCACGTTTTGTGGACTGAAGAAATTGTAAATTGTTTTACATGATGTGACAAATATAGGAAAATATGTAAACAAAAAATGAAAAAATTTGTGAGTACAGTGTAACCTTTATCATGTACTAGTGACACACTTATTAATATTAATCTCTGACTTCATTGAATGGTATCTTAAAGAAATATTTTTACTTAATGATGGTAACCAATATTCAGATATCTTCCTGTTGTCTATGTAGCTCTTTCTTCAGAGGAAATGTTTTGCAATTTGATTTGAGTAGAAAATTGGATAACATATCACACTTTTCCTATTGAACTTGTACTACATGGCTCAGGTTTCTCTTATGGTGATAGTTATCACTAGTCAATTACTAGATAATACTAGGCAAAACTTTTATGGTATATTATGCTCATGAAACAAAATTTTATAATATTATTTGAGAATGTTATTAGAATATTTTTAGGACAATAGAACAATCCCTTTTATAGCCTAATCATACAGTTGGCATAGTAACATAGAGTTTTCATAAGAGTAGGGTGAGATTGCACACTATACTGATGCTCTATCTAAATCAGCACACATCCAGCAGGTGATGTAAGGAAAAACTGGATAATTCTAATGTGAACCAGGGTTATATTTCTTTGGGCATATTAGTAATATGTACTATCCACTCTAAAAACAACAGAAATATCATGTAATTCATAGAAAGAAGATGGATCAATTCACTTTGTATTCTGCTAAATCTCTAAGCAAGCTTAAGCAATTTACTTTCTTGTTTATCTTTTACAAAGTTGTTATTGAAGTATAATTGGCATGCAGTACTATATTAGTTTCAGGTATAACATATTGATTCAACAATTCTATGCATTACTCAGTGCTCACCGTGATTAGTGTAGTCACCATCTGTCCCCATCCAATGCTATTACAATATCATTGACTATATCCCCTATGCTTTACCTATCATTTCTTTGACTTGCTTATTTTATAGCTGTAATTATTTTTTCAGTATGAATAAGTCTCTCTATAAATAGGATGAGCATATATAGATAAAGATATCTTATTTTGAGGAAAGTCTTTACTCATTATTTGAATGTGTTTACCCAAATAAAGCATCACTACTTATGTCGATGCGCTTATTTTGGTTGTTATATTAAAAAAACTTTTGAAGTCATTACAAGCAACACCAGATGTGTCTAGGGATTCAGCCTTTGTGAAGGCAGCCTCAGGCTCTGTAATTTTTTCCTATTGCTGCCATAATAAATTATTTCAAATTTAGAGGTAGAAAACAACACAAATTTATTATTTTACAGTTCTGTAAAAGTCTTAGACTGGTCACACTGGGCTAAAATCTAGGTGTCTAAAGGGCTGAATTCCTTTCTTGAGGTCAAGTTGAGAATCTATTTCCTTGTATTTTCCAGTTTCTCAAGCCTGGCTAAATTTCTCAGTTAGGACCCCTTCCTCCATTTTTAAAGCCACCAGTGCAGCATCTCTCCAATTTTGCTTTTGTTGTTGCGTCTCTTTGTGACAGGAAAGGTCCTCTCCATTTAAAGATTATATAGTTAGTTGGGGCCAACCTGGATAATTCAGGCTAGTAGCCCATTGCCAAGGTCCTTAAACTTAACTATATTTAAAATACCCTTTGCCATGTAAAGTAACATATTAAAAATTTGGGGTGCTAGGGTGTGAATATCTTTAGGGACCATGATTCTCCCTATCACGTATTATCACCTTGAATTCTCTGGCAAAATAGGGATGCAGACCCAGTTCTGGATATAATCTCATTTCTGCAGCATATTTCCTATACTATTTTGCTGGAGGCATTGTTACCATACCGTAAGAGCCACTCTATTTTTTTTCATTAATTTGGCAAATATACAATTTCTATTTTGTTCCAGACACTGGGGTAGGTATTGAGGAAATAAAAGTGAAAGACAGAGCCTCTGTGCTCAAGGATCTTGCAGTAGATTAAAAGTCAATTGCACAGTGTCATCAGGGTAAGCACAATGTGCCATGGGATCTCATGGGATACCCACCAAAGCCTTGAAATTACAGCAAGATGTCCTGTAGAGAATTACATCTAAACTATAATAAATCCTTTGCAAAGAACAACCATGTGTGGAATTGGAGAGGTTATAGGACCATTACATTTTTATGTATTTTACTGCTATATTCTGGAGGTAATGATGGTACAAGAAACAGACTTCTGCTCTAAGGAAATGGATAGTCCAAGACCCAAGGAGTTTAGTGTTCTAATCTAATAAACTTAGTAGAGGTGAGAACCTTTATACATCATTGTTAGAGCAAGTAAGGACAGAGAAACAGTGGAAAAAAACTGAGGTGGTTAAGAGGGTTGAAAGACAAGAATGTAAAAGTTAGGAAATGCCCACATGAAAGACTTACTTAGATTGTAAGAACACTGAAAAGAACAAAGGTGTTCTTTTTTTCTTTTTTTAAAAAATAAATGTTTATTCATTTTTGAGTGAGACAGTGTGAGCTGGGGAGGGGCAGAGAGAGAGGGACAGAGGATCCAAAGTGGGTTCTACACTGACAGCAGTGAGCCAGATACGGGGCTCAAACTCATAAACCATGAGATCATGATCTGAGCTAAAGTTGCACAGTCAACTGACTGAGCCATTCAGGTGCCCCAAGAACAAAGGTGTTCTAAACTTGAGGAAGTTTACCACATAGAAGTGATTTTTTTTTCATCTCAGGAAAAATGTTCAGTTGTTGATCATTTTGAGTGTTTTTAACCTTCAGTTGACCTTTTAAAATGGACTTAGTTTCCAGTAAAGCAGTTACTTTTTACAGATAGAGTAGAAAGTGTTCTGAAGAAGAGAAAATACTTTTTACTGAACTTAGTTATCATTTATTTGGGATAAAGGACTAATTTACAGAACTGATTCATTAGCCTGGTCTTATTTTTGAATTATGGTGCTAAACAGTTTATGACCTGACTACAGTAATCACTTATCACTGAAATTCCCAGAAAATGTTTGCAGAATGCTTTCAGTTGTTCCCAAGAACCCCTTCTCACTCCTTATTTTTAAAAGAACTGGCAAGTTTCCATTTGTGACAACATGGGTGGACCTAGAGGCTATTATGCTAAGTGAAATAAAACAGAAAAAGAAAAAAATATAATTTCAATTATATGTGTAATCTAAAAACATAGCAAATGAATAAACAGACAGACAATAAGCAGAAACAGACCTATAAGTAGAGAGAACAAAATGATGGTTGCCAGAGGGCAGGGCATGTGGCGGATGAACAAAATAGGTGAAAGGAGGTGGGAGATACAGGCTTTCAGTTATGGAATGAATAAGTCATGGGGGTAAAATGTACAACATAGGGATATAGTCAATGTTATTGTAATAGTATTGTATGGTGAAAGATGGTAGCTGTGGTGAGCATAGCAGTAATATATAAACTTGTCTCATCACTATGTGTACACCTGAAACAAATGTAACATTATGTGTTGACTATACTTCAAATAGAAATAAAAAAATGGCGAATTTAGATGATACTACCATCCTGCAAACTCCTAAAAGGACTGTGTGAATTCTGGACATGTTAGGAGAATGTTACCAAGGGGCGCCTGGGTGGCTCAGTCACCCAACTTCGGTTCAGGTCATGATCTTGCTGTTCACGAATTCGAACCCCGCATCAGACTCTGTGCTGATAGCTCAGAGCCTGGAGCCTGCTGTGGATTCTGTGTCTCCCTCTCTCTCTCCCCCTCCCCCTGCTCACACTCTGTCTTTCTCTCTCACAAAAATAAATAAATATTGAAAAAAAAAGAAAGGAAAAAAAAGAAAAATGTTACCAAAATTCATGTAGGATGAAGGAGGGCATAAGAACACCTATGAAGTAGACCCCTCTGTTTCATCCCGCTACTCCATGTCCTGCTACATTGCATTCTACACTTTGTATTTACTTTAAATCTGGCCTTCTGACTTATTTGCACTGAAAATCTTTTTCTGCAAAAGGTGGGCTGGGTCAAAGAATCTAGTTTATGAGCAGAGTATTATTGTTTAATCTTATCACAAGATGTTTGTCGCTTTCCAATAAAAAACCTCAGTCCTTTTGTATGTTGTGTTAATTATATAAATTAACTTAAATGCCACATTGACAAAAATAAATAGTTGAGTAGGTACATTTTAACTTACAGTGGTAGCAGGCAAAAAAAAAAAAAAGATAGATGTGCTTATTAGTTTTGTCCTAAGAGCTTGGAATTCTTAAATTTTATTCTCATATTGCAATTTAAGAGAATAGGAACTCCAGAATTTTCAAGTGGAATAGGGAGTTCTTGTAATAAAATATGAAGAACATGCATGTTATTATATTATAAAGATTTGCAATTATGCCTTGATCACAGCTAAGGGATTACATGTTTTTAATGAAGTGCGCATTGTCAGTGTGCAAAGCAATAAATGAAAAAAGTTACAGAACGGAAAATTTAATATATATGATAATACACGTAAATCTATTAGAGAAAGAAAAGCAGAATTAATTATAACTCAGTACCCAGAGGGTGAATAAAAATGGTAAAGAATTATGAAATAAAAAATTCATTTTGTAATTAGTTTAGCATAGTAAAATTAGAAAAGAAGTAAGTTTTTTTAAAGGTCCTGATAATTTATAAAATATTTCATGAAAGGAGAGCAGGAAAAATGTTAATTATAAGCAGTACCTAAAAGGGAAAAAATCTATTGTATCTTGAAATAACAATGATTAACTTTCTAATTAATTCATGGTTTCATTTTGAAAACTAATCACAACAATGTTTTGAATACTCTAAATATTCAAGTGAAATGCAAAGATATGCTTAAAACATTTGTGAAGCTCAAGTGGTTTTGAGCACCAATAATTCCTCCAAGGCCTTCTGGAAAAGCAACATGAAGTTATACTTTTTCTTCATTCTTTGGGATTGTTCAACATAGTTATTAACATTTGTGAGAGTTCTGATGGCTATTTGCTTATGTATCGATTTGGTTGTTCTTTTTTTAATAAAAATTTTAAAGTTTATTTATTTATTTTGGGGGGGGGAATGAGCAGGGAAGGGGCAGAGAGAGAGAGAGAGAGAGAGAGAAGCACTGTCAGTGCAGAGCCCGATGTGGGTCTTGATCTCATGAACTGTGAGATCATGACCTGAGCAGAAACCAAGAGTCGGACACTTAACTGACTGAGGCACCCAGGTGCCCCTTGATTTGGCTGTTCTTAACAATACATCAGGAAATGCATTTTTTTTACTATATAGTGTTGCTGTTTTCAGAGTAGAGTTATTGTGATGGAAAAAAGTATCAACAAAATGAAGTAAAGATACAAGAGCCAGAACTTATTTTTTCAGTCTCAAATGTAGAGTGTACCTACAACAGTCTAAACGCCACCTCGTTAATAGTTTAGGCTTGATGTATGCACATGGATTTTGAACCATTGTAGAATGATGGACTGCACAATTTTAGGTGAGATATAACCTTAGTGCAGGGTTCAGAGAGATTGAAAGTTGTTTGTTTTGTGAATAAGCACGGTTGATCAATTTGATCAAAAGTAATTCTTTGTTTAATGGTTCTGCACCCAATGGAGTAGATGTATCTCAAAAAACCTCTGAGGAAAAATTATTTTAGTATATTGTATTATATTTAAAGGCAAATGATACTGACATTTACATTACTAGTTCAACTGAGGTTGTCAACTAAAAGTTCTGATTCAATTCAAAAGTTCTGGCCAGTTTGTTACATAGAAGCCCAATGTGTTTGGTTAGGAATTGTAAATGCCTCTAAAAGGTTCCCTGGCTTCTTGTTTGCCAGATTTTGATATTTAGTATATTATTTTAATGCAACCGAAATTCCTTATTTGTGTGGAATTGGCTACCTGCTATGAACTGAATTGTGTTCCTCTAAAATTAATATGTTGAAACTCTGACCCCCAAAGTGACTGTATTAGGCAGATAATTCCGATTAAATGAGGTCAAAAGATGGGACTCTAAATCAATAAGACTCATGTCCTTATAAGAAAAGAGACACCAGAAGTCATTCTCTCCTTCTCTCTCTCTCTCTCTCTCTCTGTGCATGAACAGAGAGTCCATGTGAGGATGTGAGAAGGTGACCATCTACAAACAAGAAGAGACATCTTACCAGAAACCAACCCTGAAGGCACTTTGATCTTGGACTTCTAGCCTCCCAAACTGTGAGAAGATAAATTTCTCTTCTTTAAGTCACCAAGTCTTTGGTATTCTCTTATGGCAGCCCCAGCAGACTAATATAGTACCAAGTGGGAGGGTTGGCTGGATTAAATTAAATATTTTGTGATCATGTGTATTAATGTCCTTGTGTAGGGAACCTGGGGATTAGATTCTAAATGCATTGGAGACCCAAGCCATGCGTTGGATGTGGTTTTGGGGTTTGCTTTATCATGGATAATGGGTAAATACTCAGGAAAAATAATGCAGAGATCAATAGAGCCATCTCTTATTTTTCTAAACTTTAGTTTTATGTGAAGTATTATGTTACTTATGCATATAATATATATAATATATATATGTTAATTACAATATATGTATTACAATATATATATTCATTACTATATATATATTCATACATTTTATGAGCATTTTGGTGGAATATTCACCATTTTATATCATTCTTTTAAGCCAGTGTTTTAATGGTTTCAGAGCAGTGTAACCTGACACAAATCTCTATATAGGCCTGCCTCTTAGTTCATATTTCTGTGCCTTTTTCATCTTTGAAGAAAGTTCATAATGAGTAAAGATATTTCAATGTGTATAATTCTATGGGGAGGACATGGGGGGGGATACTGATTTCTTCATCATATAAAACCTATTAATTTGACTGCTTATTTTTATTAAGAGAAATCAAAACTCCATGCATTCTATTTTGTAGTACTTTTTTGGTTAAAAGCTACAGTTGTTAGTAATCATGTCTTCATAAATTAAAAACACTACTTTCATCTCCTCTACTCCATTTCATTGGGATAGGTATTTTTTTTTTTTAATTTTTTTTCAACGTTTATTTATTTTTGGGACAGAGAGAGACAGAGCATGAACGGGGGAGGGGCAGAGAGAGAGGGAGACACAGAATCGGAAACAGGCTCCAGGCTCTGAGCCATCAGCCCAGAGCCCAACGCGGGGCTCGAACTCACGGACTGCGAGATCGTGACCTGGCTGAAGTCGGACGCTTAACCCACTGCGCCACCCAGGCGCCCCGGGATAGGTATTTTTTATTCTGGTTACATAAGTCAGCTAAGATGGAATAGTTTTTAATTTGAGTGAAACACTCTCAAAAAGAAAAAAAAATGTTTTGGGTATACATACTGTTACAAAACACACTGCTATTTTCCAACTTTGCAAAAAATGAAAACATTTATTTACCATCTTGCGACTTTGAAAATAAGTACTACTATTTGACAGCATTACATCTTTTATTTGTAGCAGTATTAAGGAAAAATATGGACAGACTAGGGCTCGAATCCCTGGCTCTGTCTCTTGACCTTATTAAAGTCATTTTACTTTTTGACCTTGGTTTTATCAGCAACATATGTATAATAATTTATGTCTTGAGGTTGTTATAAAGACTGAGTAAAAAATTTGTGTTATACTATGCATGGTGACAGACACATAGGTAATGAAAATTATTTCCCTAAAGAATGAAAATTTGAAGAGCTTCTATTAATTCACTGCATTCATGGTTGCTAGAAGCTCGGCCTGAGGTCAGTGTGGATGTTTTTCCAGAATGTCCTATGTTTCCAAATGGTGCTGGGATCAGTATATGGGCATGGCTCAATCTTTTACTTTGTGCTTGCTTTTTAGGGCATATATGAAAGGATTAACTGAGGTAATACATATCTGCAGAGTACTTTTCATAGCCCCTGAGATGTAGTAAGTGGCCACCATAGTGAATGGTAGCCAGTGACATCATGATCATTAACCACCCTTCAGGGATCAGTACTGCTCATTCCCTATTCTGGTTACCTCGGTGGTGGTTCTGGGCAATGACATAATGATTTGGGGACTGGCTGCATTTATTATCCCTGGGTTTTATTTGTAGAACAGTCTACACTGAATTAAGCAGTAGCGACAGGGACAGAATGAAGGCTCCTCAGTATATTCTGTCATTATTCCATTTAATTTTTGACATGATTTAAAAGGTGAACACAGACAAATATAGGATAGAAGGATAGATGAAAAGTGCAGGTCTCTTACATAGATTCCCCATCCCCGACCCCTCTCTTTCTCTCTCTTTTGTTTTGCACACTTGTTTGCAGCCAGGAAAATATTTCAGCCATATATAATAGTGACAGAATATCCTCTACTGCATAATGATTGATAAACTATGTGGTAACATTTGAAAAATAAGTACATTGGAACTAGTCCAAGTGGTGACAGCAATTTATTCAAATAGCATTAGAAATAGAAATAAATTACCTTATTGAATTTTTCAGGTGCTTGCTTGTACATGTAGATGTCTGATGTACTTCTAGATGCATATATAAAGTTTATAAAGGGCAATGTTTTTCTTAAACAACTGTTGTTTTTACTAAAGTTGTTAGTGGGTATGAGTAAATTACACACATAGAAAGAACTCCAGCATCAGGAAATATCACATGTGGCTGATGAATGAAATGAAAGTACCAAATCATCATAATGATCACATTTGGTACTAGAGGAAATAAAAATTAGCACAGGACATAGATTCTGAATATATATTTATGAAATGAATAATTCCGGGGTGAATCAAAGCTGTGTATCTTAAGGATAACACCTTAGGTGTAACATGCTTCTATTTCATGAATGTATTACTGTGTGCATGTATTTTTTGCGCTAGTTTATGATGTGACATAAATAACAGGAAAGAAATGAAAAAAATCTTTTTAAAAAAAATCCAGAAATAATAAGGGGCTGTTAAATGGACTAGACTTGTCTTTAATGCCATATCACCAAACTCTACAGTTTTATCCTGTCCTTTGACATGCATTCATCTAGGTTTCTTGTGTCTACTCATTTCTAGTATCAGGCCCATCTTCCTCAGGCAGTGTTTTCATTCTCCTCTTGCTCCACCTGTCACCATCTTGGATACCTTGAGTATTGGATAGTGCACTTGGCCCTCTGTTGAAAGGGTGGAATGGACCTGAGAACTTCTCAGCATATAATTACACTGACATTGACTTACTGTATTACTCTTTGGCTTGGCAATACCCCTGACATTCACTGAGTAACAGTGAATAGTTGTTGAATTAATTTATGGATGGAGGTAACCTAGGTGAAGACAGAGAGGCTGAGAAAGGGGAAAGGTGTTTCTGCATATTAAATAGCATGCAACAGAAGTAAAACAAGACATGCCTAGAATATTGTTCATGGCATTATGAATGAGAATGGCAGTGTAGCAGAGTGAAGGGTGTACTACATGGGAAGAACTGAGTCTGGAGATCAGGCCTGGATTACCAAGAGTTGGGCAAGACATTTTATCTCCTGTCCTCCCACTGATTCATTTCCAAGGTGTATATTTTGGACTTGGTTGCCTCTAAAGGGTTATTTCATGTCTTGGTTTGGCTTTTACAATTGGACCGAATTGTAAAGATTTTACAATTGGACAGAATTGCCTGCCACTGTTTCCATTAAATTATAAGTAACAAAATTTGGCTAGGTATCTAATACCTTGGGAAAGAGGTATAGAATTCTATGTGTCACATGATAAATCAGAGCAATGTTTCAACAAACTGAGATTAATTTTTAAGGTAGCAGTATGATTTAATGTATCAGAGATATTTTAAATTTATGCTCATATAAAATGCTTTTTTTAAATATATGAACTTTATTGTCAAATTGGTTTCCATACAACACCCAGTGCTCATCCCAAAAGATGCCCTCTTCAATGCCCATCACGTACCCACCCCTCCCTCCCACCCCCCATCAACCCTCAGTTTGTTCTCAGTTTTTAAGAGTCTCTTATGCTTTGGCTCTCCCCTACTCTAACCTCTTTTTATTTCCTTCCCCTCCCCCATGGGTTTCTGTTCAGTTTCTCAGGATCCACATATATAAAGTGTTTTTAAGAAACTGGAAAGAACAAGTATGTCACTTAACCAGAATCATAAGTTCATGACGAATAATTAACAGTATTGATTTTTGAAAACTATCAGAAATAGTTGATATTAGAGACCTAGGAATAACTATTTCAGGATATTTATTATTATTCAAGCTTTTATTAGGGAATTTCTCTAATTTTGATATTTGGGTCTTAGTAAATTTCTAGAGAAGTAAGAGAGAATAAAAAAGATTAAATTTAGTAATACAGAATTGAAAAGAGATTGTAAGAGTCAATATATTAGGGTTTTTAAAATTAGGATGGAGAAGATTCCTAACTGTTTTCAAGAATTTGAAAGGGAATTATGAAAAGGATTATGTTCAATTATTCTTCATCTCCATTGGGGATTGAAAGGGAAGCAAGGGGCTTAATTTGCAGCAAAAAGAAGAATTCATTTAGCTCGAGCTTTTTTTTTTTTTTTTTTTGGCTTAAATTGTGATTAAACATTATAACAGTTGACCAAGAACTGTTAGGAGTTCCTACTTTTCTTTCTTTCTTTTTTGAGTGAATAGAGACGAACTTATATCTTTATCCATGTGAATGTACATTCTCACTTCATGATTCTTTGATGATCCTGTATGAACTTTTGCATTTCTACAGAGTTAGAAGCATTAACGGGAGATTTGTTAGAAAATTTTTTTCTCCCTCCAAACATATTATTTTGTTTTATCCTTTAAGATGAAATCCAGCACACATTGTCTGCTTTGATATCTAAACAATCTTATGAACATTCATGCTAAAAAAAAAAGAGGCCAGGTAAAGGCCATTTAATTCTTTTTTGCCTTTGTTCTTTCTCTCTGGTCCCAGGGTAAATGTAGAATTCATTTGAGAAGCTGCTGTGAAGTTGTGTGGGCTGCTGCATTCTCTGGCAGCACCATCCACGGCCTGCCAGTGCGTTGAAGGGAGACAGGGTAGACTTGTGGCACTTTTTCAGTTTGTCTCTTAAACTCACTTCATGTATAAACAGCTTCGGTAAGCTTTTCAAGTGACTCCCAGGAGGTGGATCACCTCCCTACTGTTCTACATTAGAGTAAAATTTAGCAGACTTTTAAAAGCATTTCACAATCTCAGAACCGAAACATAAAATAAATCCAAGTATTTGGATTTTTGCCAAGTCCTTCAGAGAAAACTCAAAAAGACTCTTCTTTTCCAAAGAGCGAGGCTTGAAATTTCCCTTGGGGATTTAGTTAAATAGAGGGATCCATGGCTCACGTCTTTCCAACTTCAGGCATAGGAAATGATTGCCCTCCTAGGGTATTTGCCTGGCATCAGTAGATGCCTAGGGTTGCAAGCTGGTTAATAGTTGAGTGGTGTGTGTGTGTGTGTGTGTGTGTGGTTGTACCTTTGTACAGAGAGAGAGACAGTAGAGAGAGTAGTAGGCTAAAAGGAAGGACAAGAGGACAATCATTAAATATTTGGAAATTAAAAGGAAGTTACAGAAAAATTTAGGAGTCATCATGAATTTGAAGGTATGTTCTAGAAATGTAAGGTTCTAATTCCATCTCTGCTGCTTAATTTCTGCCTTGCAAATCCTTCGGCAAGTTACTTAGTCTTTCTAGTTTCAGTTATTTCTTCCATACAAAGGGAATAATAAAAATGACCATCTCACAGAATTGTCGTGAGAATTGAACCAGACAATGAATGAGAAATGTCTATTACATGAGAAACATTGAACGCTAGCTGTGATTGCTAATATTAGGATGAAAGGTCAAAGAATACCATGAATGACAAAAATCTGTGGCTGAATTAGCTGTTTTCACAAAGTTTGCAACTTCTTCGAACAATCCTGGATAAGCTCACCGAAGCTGTTTATACATGAAGTGAGTTTAAGAGACAAACCTTCTGCATTGAGATAAGTGCAGTTTCCCAGTAGGCCAGATATTACTATTTGCTGCTATGCCCTTTGTCTGCTTCCAGAGGACATTCGTTATAGACTTGGTGCTTTACAGTGCACCTTGTGCACCTGTTTGTTGGCAATCTCTTGAGAACGCATAGTTTGGGTCCAGGGCTTTGGCTCAGCTTTGCCAGATCAAGTGGGACAGAATCTCCTGTCCCCATGAATATGCAACACTCAGGAGTTTCCAGCTGCTTCCTTGCCATTTACTGTTGGCTTTATCCCTGTGAGGTAGATGGGTAATTAGCATGGATTTTATAGCCACCTTAGGAGAGAAAAGGAAATAACCAAGCAAATATGAATGTGGTGGAGAATTTAATTGTCTACTGCTTCCTTCTTAGCAACCTAGATGCATTGTGCAAATGTTTTTCCACTCCTAGGGTTCACATGTGGTGGAATTCAAGTTCTTCCTCTTTTAAATAATCATTCATCCCAAAGGAAGTTTTCTCATTAACAACAACAAAAGCACACAAACATGTCAGTTGTCTACGATGATATTTATCCTTTCATATTTAAATAGTTGGAGATGGAGAAGAAAATAAGAACTATCAAATGTTGGGTTTCTGTATATCAAGCTGCATAAAGGTTTCTCTTTGACCTTTGGGAAAGTTAACGTAAGGTGCCAGTATTCATATAATTATATTATTAAATGTTTGCCCACCCTTTCTCTCTCTGCCTGCCCCCCCCCATCCCTGTGCATTCGCAGGATATGAATTTTTTATTCATGTGAACTCTGAGGAAATAATAGCAGTAAACAACATTAGTTGGATGCTAACTCTGTAGCAGGCTCTTTCCTAAGCCCTTGTACATGTAGGCTTATGGAAGACATCAGGAGGAACAAGAACAAGTAAAGCTGCATGCTTTTGACATTTCTTAGAATGAAAACCCG
The DNA here is from genome assembly GCF_016509475.1 of Prionailurus bengalensis. Taxonomy (NCBI): domain Eukaryota; kingdom Metazoa; phylum Chordata; class Mammalia; order Carnivora; family Felidae; genus Prionailurus; species Prionailurus bengalensis. The sequence continues at coordinate 94,638,201 of NC_057355.1, forward strand.
GTAACCCACTTTATCCTTTTTGGTGGAGAGGTCCAGATTTGTGTATGTACTTCTGGTGAAATGACAGCATTCCTGGTTGGGATGTGTGTTGATTCTACTTCAAAAACAAAGGAACAGTTTAGCACATCAGTCAATTTCTTTTATAAATGCTTGGGTCCTTGGTGGCTAATTTTAAATCTTGCTTGTTTCTCTTCTCTTCCACATTCGGGCTCCTATTTTATATTCAGATCATATAGACTAATATGATTATTAGTTCAGTTAATATACATTTTGAAAATTTATCTCACTAAATAACTAAATGTGTTTCAAAGCAGATGTAAATTGACTTTTGGATTGTCTAGAGCTTTTTTTTTTAAGGAGGGCAATCAACTATAGTCCTAAAATGAAGGAAAAAATACTACATTCAGCAAACATGTATGTATTTTTTTAACTTTTAAAATTTATTTTATTTTTGGCAGCTAAGATAAACAAAACACCATTTAGAATCTGAAAGAAGGTATAAGCAGTTCTCTTTATCATTAATCCCATTTTAAAATTCTGTTGCTCTGCTACATTCAGAGATACCTCTTTAAGGATCTGCATTCCATCCCTCATCACCTTTATGCCCTCATTGGACAGTTTATCTCATGTTTAAGCTGCAGCTTTTACAAACTGAATTCAACTTGAAGTTGATTTTGTCCACAACCGAGTTTCATGGAAACACTGCACAGGAAATTACTGGTATATGAGACCACAAATAACCATATTTTAATTTGATGAGGTACATCAAATTTTTTTCTCAAGTACTCAAGTATCCTTTGGAATGTCTCCCTATGTTAGCAAGTGAAGTCTGAACTAGTAAGGCTCACACTCCATGCTTCACTCTCCTGCAGTGCCATAAGTGGGGAACTTGTAGATTTTCAAGCTCAGTGTCTCATCTGCAGCCTCTGGAAAACATTTGGAATGAGTTTGCTTGGTATATAGTAAGCAGATATTTAATTTTCACTGTTTTCTTTCCCAAACATATGATGTGGATCTCAGATAATACTCAGCTAGAAAAATAATAGATTTATATAAAGTGCAGTACCTAGGCAAGAGGATAAGAATAGTAGGAAGATGGTTATTTAAATTTATTCACCCCACTTTCAACAATGGACAGATCCTCTAAGCAGAAAATCAACAAGGTAACAATGGCTTTGGATGACACACTGGACTGGATGGACTTTACAGATATATTCAGAAAATTTCATCCTAAAGTAGCAGAAAACACAGTTCTCTCAAGTGCACATGGAACATCCTCCAGAATAGATCACATATGGGTCACAACTCAGTCCTCAACAGGTACAAAAAATCATACCATATCATGCATATTTTCAGACTACAGTGCTATGAAACTTGAAATCAACCACCAAAAAATTGGAAATACTGCAAATATTTGCAGATTTAACAATATCCTACTAATGAAAGAATGGATTAATCAAGAAATTAAAGAGGAAATTAAAAAATACACAGAAGCCAATGAAAATGAAAACACAACAGTCCAAAACTCTTGGATACAGGAAAGGTGGTCCTCGGAGGGAAGTATATGGTAATCCAGGCCTCCCTAAAGAAGGAAGAAATGTCTTAAATATACAACCTAATCTTACACCTAAAGGAGCTAGAAAAAGAACAGCAAATAAAGCCCAAGAACAGCAGAAGAAAAATAATAGATATTAGAACAGAAATCAATGATATTGAAATAAACAACAACAACAACAACAACACAGCAACGAGAGTAGAACAGATCAACAAAACCAGGAGCTGGTTCTTTGAAAGAATTAACAAAATTGATAAGCCCCTAGCCAGTTTGATCAAAAAGAAAAAGGACAGGACTGAAATAAATAAAATCATGAGTGAAAGAGGAGGGATCACAACCAACACTGCAGAAATATAAACAATAATAAGAGAATATTATGAACAATTATATGACAACAAATTGGGGAATCTGGAAGAAATGGACAAATTCCTAGAAACATATAAACCACCAAAACTGAAACAGGAAGAAATAGAAAATTTTATCAGATCCATAACTGGTAAAGAAATTTAATCAGTAATCAAAATCTCCTAACAAACAAGAGTCCAGGGCTGGATGGCTTCACAGGGACATTCTATCAAATATTTAAATAAGAGTTAATACCTATTCTTTTGAAGCTGTTCCAAAAAATAGAAATAGAAGGAAAACTTCCAAACTCATTTGATGAGGCCAAACTCAATTACCTTGATTCCAAAACCCCACTAAAAAGGAGAATTACAAACCAATCTCCCTGATGAACATGGATGCAAAAATTCTCAACAAGATACTAGCAAACCAAATCCACAGTACGTTAAGCAAATTATTCACCACAGTCAAGTGGGATTTATTCCTGGGCTACAGGGGTGGTTCAATATCCACAAATCAATCAACATGATACATCACATTAACAAAAGAAAGGATAAGAACCACTTGATCCTCTCAATAGATGCAGAAAAAGCATTTGACAAAATACAGCATCCTTTCTTGGCAAAAGCCCTCAAGAAATTCAGGATAGAAGGAACATACCTTAAGAACATAAAGGCCACATATGAAAGACCCGTCAGTAATATCATCATTAATGGGGAAACACTGAGGGCTTTTCCCCTAAGGTCAGGAACACGACAGGGATGTCCACACTCACCACTGTTGTTCAACATAGTTTTGGAAGGCCTAGCCTCAGCACTCAGACACAAAAAGAAATAAAAGGCATCCAGATTGTCAAGGAAGAAGTCAAACGTTCTCTGCAGACGACATAATACTTTACTTGGAAAACCTGGAAGACTCCACCAAAAACTGCTAGAACTGATACATGAATTCAACAAATCACAGGATATAAAATCAATGTACATAAATAAATTAAATTTCTATACATCAATAATGAAGCAGCAGAAAGATAAATCAGGAATCAATCCCATTTAAAATTGCACAAAACCTATAAAATGACTAAGAAGAAACCTAAGTAAAGAGGCAAAAGCTTTGTATGCTGAAAACTATAGAAAGCTTATGAAAGAAATTGAAGAAGACACAAAGAAATGGAAAAACATTCCATGCTCATGAATTGGAAGAACAAATATGGTTAAAATGTCAATACTATCCAAAGCAATCTACACATTCAATCCAATCCCTATCAAAATAACACCAGCGTTCTTCACAGAGCTAGAACAAACAATTCTAAAATTTGTACTGAACTAGAAAAGACTCCGAAAATGAAAATCAAAGCAGGAGACATCACAATTCTGGACCGCAAGCTGTATTACAAGGATATAATCATCAATACAGTATGGTACTGGCACAAAAATAGACACATGGATCAGCGGGACGGAATAGACAACCCAGAAATGGACCCACAAATATATGGCCAACTTCAACAAAGCAGGAAAGAATATCCAGTGGAAAACAGACAGTCTCTTCAGCAAATGGTGTTGGGAAAACCAGACAGTGACATGAAGAAAAATGAACCTGGACCACTTTCTTACACTTTACACAAAAGTAAACTCAAAATCAATGCAAGACCTAAATGTAACAAAGGGAACCATCAAAATCCTAGAGGAGAAAACAGGCAACAACCTGTTTGACCTTAGCCGCAACAACTTCTTACTAGACACATCTCTGGAGGCAAGGGAAATAAATGCAAACATGAACTATCGGGACTTCATCAAGATTAAAAGCTTCTACACAGTGAAGAAAACAACAAAACTAAAAGCAGCCTGTGGAATGGGAGAAGACATTTGCAAATGACATATCAGATAAAGGGTTAGTACCCAAAATCTATAAAGAACTTATGGCACTCAACACCCAAAAAACAAACAATCCAGTGAAGAATTGGGCCAAAGACATAAATAGACACTTTTCCAAGGAAGACATTCAGATGGCTCACGGATTCATGAAAAGATTCTCAGCATCACTTATCATCAGAGAAATACAAATCAAAACCATAATGAGACACCACCTCACATCTGTCAGAATGACTGAAATAACAGTTTAGGAAACAACAGATGTTGGCAAGGATGTGGAGAAAGGGGTACACTTTTACATGGCTGGTGGGAATGCAAACTGGTGCAGCCACTCTGGAAAACCATGTGTAGGTTCCTCAAAAAATTAAAAACAGGGCTACCCCTACAACCCAGCAATTGTAGTACTAGGTATTTATCTAAAAGATACAAAAATGCTGATTCAAAGAGGCACCTGCACCCCAGTGTTTATAACAGTACTATCAATAATAGCCAAGTTATGGAAAGAGTTTAAATGTTTCAACTAATGAATGGATAAAGAAGATGTGAATGGAATACATACATACATATATACAGAATGGACTATAACTTGGTGATCAAAAAGAATGAAATCTTGCCATTTGCAACAACATGGATGGAACTAGAATGTGAAATAAGTCAGTCAGATAAAGACAAATATCATATGACTTCACTCATATGTAGAATTTAAGAAAGAAAACAGATGAAGATGGAAGGAAAGGAAAAATACGATGAAGAGAGAGAGGGAAGCCCACCATAAGAGACTCTTAAATATCGAGAACAAACTGAGGATTGCTGGAGGGGTGTTGGGTGGGGGGATGGTTTAAATGGGTTCTGGGAATTAAGGAGGGCACTTGTTGGGATGAGCACTGGATGTTATATGTAAGTGATGAATCACTAAATTCTACTGGATTTGAATAAAATTAAAAAACAAATAAAAATAAATAAATAAACAAATTTACTAAAGTATAAGGAAAGGAAGAGAGTGAGAAAGAATAAAATGTTCAAATAATTAAGTTATAGAAATGAAAAAAAATACTTTTGAATTTTATATGATAGGAAAACTAAAAAATCTCATAAGTGGGAACAACTTAAAATAGGCCTTCATTTTTCTACATATGAGAAAAATGGAAGGAAATGTTACAACTTCTTTCAAGTTTCTACTAGTTGTAAGTTATTTCAAATTATGGATTTGCTTGGTCACATCAGAGGTTAAAGTTTACTTGAATTTCTCCCCTGAGCTCTGTGGTTTTCTGGAAACAAAGAAGAAAAGATTAAAAAAAAAAAAACCCTAACATCTTGAGTGACTTCATTATGTATACAAAAAATAAATTTGTAAATTTCATTGTTTTTTAATCCCCAAACATATAGTATGAATCTCAAATAATACTAAGCTAGAAAAAAATGGATTTATGTAAAGTATAATAAAAGGTAAAAAGAGGAATAATAAAATGATTAAGTTCATTAAAGTATAAGGAGAAAAGAGAACTTGAATTTATTTTTATATGAAATATGAATAGAAGGAAAATAAAATTTTCTTTGGTTTGTTAGGTGCTATTATGAACACTGTATCCATTCATGCTTACAATTACACGAGGATTTTAAACTATGTAAAGCATGAAATTTTGAACCTGGTCATTTGTCGTATTTCCAAATTCCCACAAGATGGCAGAATTTCAGAGCATTTAGAGAATGTGCCTGGATAAGTAGCTAGAATTATTTTAAATCTTGTAACTAGGTTAAGCACAAATCCTGTTTTCTGATCAGTGATGCAAATAATCCACAGAGCAGGGTCCAATTCTACCTCTTGTTATTTAAAGATTCTACTAAATTGAACTAATGAAACAATGGATTGTGAGTTTACAGTACTACTAAGGTTGAGAACCACTTTCTTATTTTTAAACTCTAATTTGAGGTCACTGATAATCACCCAGGAATGTGCTGCCTCATCTGTGTGTTTCATTTATTTTATTCATGAGGGTCAGAGATGAGCAGGGATGCAGGCCTTAACAGATGGAACTCCGCGTCTTGGTATTTTAGAGGTTCCAGTCACATGGTAGTGTGGTTCTGTGAGCAGTGAGGAGCATTCAGCCCTGTCCATCAGCAAGCTTCTGCTTATGAATATTTAAATGATTAAGTTTAACATGCACTGGGTGATACAGGCTTGCTGTTGGAATCTTTGGAGAAGCAAACTCCTTTCTCTCTCTCTCTCTCATTCTCTTATTCCGTCTGTCTGTCTCTCTTTTTTGTTGCTAGTGGTGATTGTAACTGTTAGTGACTCATCAAAGACAAGTCCCTAAGAAGCTATTGATGCTTTTGTAGCCTAAGGAAGGAAAAGGGTTTCTGGAATCAAATTGGAGTAAACTACACTAATAACCTAAGACAGAGGTTTGAAGTTAGCACCTGTTTCAAATTTTGCCTGAGTTTATACTTGTCTTTTTTTCTTTTTCACAGATGGGCTTTTACATTCCTTTTTTTAATGTTTATTTTATTTTTGAGAGGGGGGGGAGAGAGAGAGAGAGAGAGCACCCAAGTGGGGGAGGGTCAGAGAGAGAGGGAGACACAGGATCTGAAACAGGCTCCAGGCTCTGAACTGTCAGCACAGAGCCAAATGTGGGGCCAGACTCATGAACAGTGAGATCATGACCTCAGCCTAAGTCTGCGTTCAACCTACTAAGCCACCCAGGTGCCACTAAATTCTTTAATGTGTTTCATTTGTCTATCTATGGATAGGGTTATCTGGGGATAAATGGCATTTCTCTTTTGAAGTTACCTTTCTAAGCTAGAGTGTTAGACAACTAAATTAGCTAGAGAGCTAGACATTTCCTTCATATGATGAGTAGGGTATCTTTACTTTTGAAAATAATTTAAGTGATAATCTTGGTGCTAACATTATACTTCTGCCTGAATGTACCCAGAACTTACCCAGTGCTAATGGGAGGTGTCAAAGCTCATGAGAAGAAATTACTAATGGCAAACATCTCTAAACTGAGGATAAAGAATTTGTTATCTCTTAATGTCAGAATTGTGAATGATGGCACTTGGTTTTTATGGTGTTATGTGAGGGTATCTGAACTTGAGAAGTGATTGTGTTAATTGGTTAGATGGAGGATTGTGTGGAGGCTAATAAATACTTGGGGTAAAGTTTATTTACGTGAGCTGAATTTAAGTTGTTGCACCAACTGCTCCCAAAATGCTTATGGCACTGTGTGGGCAATATTTCTTAAGGTTTGGCAAACTAAATTGTTTTGCCTCCCCAGTGACTACATCGAAGGCATAGCCACTGTTCAGGGGTGACTCAGTAACAATAGCAAATAGCAACTTTGAAATCTGCCTAATTGTGTACTTATAATGCCAGAGAACACCTTGAAGGGATACCAGATTCTTCTATACTCTACTTCTGAACCTCTGAATGGCAGACTGAATGGTATCTTTCCTGTTCCATCTCAACATGCACTTGAAGAAAATTCAAGGTGATTTTGTCTGTAAGAGAGAGCTCTCAGTATGAAATGAATATCTTCTGGGAAGAAAATAAAAATCTCTGGGATGTAGAAGATTTCTATAGTTTTTTTTCCACTTTGATTTTTGGAAAAACAAATAGCAACATAGAAATTAACTATGTTTAAAAATATTTCAGAGAAATATTTCAGGGATGATCTTTACATTCTATTCTAATGGTTAAATATACAGACAAAAACATTCAACCTCTGACAACAAGAAGCATAACTGACCATGGGTTCAGCAAAAAACAACAAAACCAAAAATATCCCCCACTCGAAATTCATTCAGTTGCAGAGAACTGAATCCACTCTAGCTAGTTTAAATATAAAGAGATTTATAACCAAATATTAAATAACTTACAAAATCATTTGAAGGAATAGACTCCCAAATTCTCACCACAGAAATGAACCACAAAATTGCTGCTTCTTCTGCTTCCATCAGGTGGTTTCCCATTGAACAGAGAAGTTGCTGCAATAGCTACTGACTTCAGAACATTGTCACCTCTGCTACAATCCACACCAGCAAATGGATGTGTTTGTTGTGCTTACCTTTCTGCAACTTATCTCAGCTCAGAAGTCAAGTCTCTCACAAGTATGTCTAATAAAAAAAACCAAATCATATCTGGAACATTGTTGTAAGAGAGTTAGACATATTTTTCATAATGCAAATTGTGGTAAGAAAGATAATTGAGTTTTTTGGATTACTTTTATCTTTCCTGGGCAAAATGGCTAATTGAACACTTGGGATACTGAATTACATTCTGTCTCAAATATTTATTCAAAATAATTTTAAGAATTTTCTTTTTCCTTTTTCTTTTTGTTTCAAGTTTTCATTTACATCACTTACACATAACACCCAGTTCTCATCACAAGTGGCCCTCCTTAATACCCATCACCCATTTAGCCCATTTCCCTACCCACTCTAGCATCCCTCAGTTTGTTCTCTATAGTTAAGAGTCTGTTTTATGGTTTGCCTCTCTCTTTTCTCCCCATATGTTCACCTGTTTCATTTCTTAAATTCACATATGAGTGAAATCATATGGTATTTGTCTTTCTCTGACTTATTTTGCTTAGCATAATATACTCTAGCTCCATCCACATTGTTGCAAATGGCAAGTTTTAATTCTTTTTTTATGGCTGAGTAATATTCTATTGTATATAAAACAGTCCTTTTTTTCCCACTCATCAGCTGATGAACATTTGGGCTCTTTCCATAATTTAGCTATTGTTGATAACATTGCTATAAATATCAGGGTGCATATATCCCTTTGAATTGGTATTTTTGTAGCCTTTGGGTAAATACCTAGTCGTGCAATTGTTGGATTGTAGGGTAGTTCTATTTTTAACTTTTGAATAATCTCCATACTGTTTTCCAGAGTGGATGTACCAGTTTGCATTCCCACCAGCAGTATAAGACTCTGCATCCTCGCCAACATCTATGATTTCCTGTGTTGTTAATTTTAGTCATTTTGACTGGTGTGAGGTGATATCTCTTTGTAGTTTTGATGTGTATTTCCCTGATGATGAGTGATGTTCAGCATCTTTTCATGTGTCTGTTAGTCATCTGGATGTCTTCTTTGGAAAAACGTCTATTCATGCCTTCCTCCCATTTCTTAACTGGATTATTTGTTTTTTGGGTGTTGAGTTTCATAAATTCTTTATAGATTTTAGGTACTTTAGGAATTTTCTTATACCTGCCTTCTTTTAGGTTTGCTTTTATATAAAATGTGACAGACTGTATGAAGTTCTGGTCCTAATATATAATAAAGGAGAAGCAAAGCTTATGAAGGAAAATATAGTGGAAAGAATCAAGATAATGGAGCAGCTTATGATAAATCTGCACTGAAAATCTAGGACTCCTCAGTCTGGGGAGGGCGAATAGACAGAATTTATGTCAAATGTAAACATGAAGGAATTTACAGGAAGAAAAAGCAAAACTAGGATTTGTTTTGAATCTTGAATAGGTGTACTTTAAGGTAAGTACAAGGAGGTGCTACCCACCTAACCTACATGTGTCATTTCATTCTTGCTATGTATACAGAACTGGCTAGACATGGTGGGGACTTTTACCATTAGAAAGTGACTTTGAGACCCTGAGGAAAATGGGCAATGTATGTGCTCAAGAATTTTTACAACATAATACATTAATGAAAATATAAAATAAAAAAACATTCAAGACTTGTTATATTAATTCATGAAAGGCACATTATTAAAGGAAGCCAGGATATCAATATCTCAGGAAGTCAGGATATCAATATCTCTAAGCCTTTGGGCTAGGTCATGGGAAGAAAATGTAGCACAATGGAAGGGCTTTGGGTTTAAGCCAGATTTTAATTCAACTTTGCCATTTGCTAGTTGTGTGATCTTCAGCAAATAATGTCTAGTAGCTTCAACTTCTTTCTGTGTAAATTGGAGGTAATATACTAGCATTTAGGGTTGTTGTTAAAGATTAGAGATAGAAAAGGTAAAATGTCTAGCTATGTGCTCTGGTACATAACAGACGTAAGGAAGCTATTATTTTTTACTACTACTTTGTTAGAGGCAGAATGCCAGTGAGGTGGAAACTTAATACAAACCTGTGTGGCAATGTTCATCTCCTTTTACATGTGTGTAACCCCGTGTGGCGTTCCTCACTCACATCTTTATGTATGTCGACCATACACAGATTTTGAATTCTTGCATGTCATTCTAACCTACATACTAGACACATTCTAATTTTTATCTAATAACCCCTGTCATATATCTGCAATGGTTTCATATCATGCTTACAATTGTTTTGAAAATGCACAATTCCATTTCATCAAAACTTTAAAGCCTTACTTTGTGGAGGTTGGGAAGGATGGGAGAGGGTTGGGATAGAATGAAGATGGATGGGGAAAGGTCCCAGTATATAGGTAAAAGGCCAGGCAGATAATCCATAGGTAGATTAGTAAGTATTTAGATGATAGATATGTAGATGATAGGGTAAATGAATTAGTGAGAATAGAAGCTGAAGAGGTAGGGCAGAAGTGTGGCAAAACAGAGAATGTGTGAGATACAGTTGGGAGACCCAGGTTCTGTGTCTTGTAACCTGAAATATCTCAAGTCTTTCTCTGCTCAGATATGTGCTGTTTGCTTCATGTGATTTAATTTCATATGCTTCTAAATGAAGAAGGGCTGTACATTTTTGAAGACACATTGACAAATATCATGCTTGGTAACAAATCTAGGAAGAACTTATGCAGTGTGTTTTTTGCTTCCCTCGCTTCCCTCTCTTCTTCCCTCTTCCTTCCTTCCTTCCTTCCATCTTTCTTTCTTTCTTTCTTTCTTTTTCTTTCTTTCTTTCTTTCTTTCTTTCTTTCCTTCCTTCCTCCCTCCTTCTCTCCCTCCCTCCCTCCCTCCCTTCCTTCCTATCTTCTTCTCTTTCTCCCTCCCTTCCTACCTTTCTTCCTTTCATTTTTTTTGTTGTAATTTTTGTGTTACCACCATATTTCCTTCATACTTTCCCAAAGAAATCATATTTATTTTTTCCTATATAGGAAAATAACACATTCTTGTTGCAAAAATAAGTACTAAGAATAAGAAGAATGCCATTTTCACTATAGGCATTTATATGTATAAATTTTTGGTTATTATAAACAACCTTAAAACATTAGACATTTGGACATGTGAACGATCATTTCCTTTAAATAAAATCCTAGAAATGAAATTCTTGAGGAAGAGTGCACATATTTCTAAGGATTTTGACATGAATTTCCCACTTTTGTCTCCTTTTCCCCTTTCCTCAGGGCAGATACAGGGTATGAGAACATTTGTTTTTCCAATCCCTCACCAACAGTGGATATTATTGATGTTTTCCCATCTATTGAGTGAAAAATAGCATTTAATGGATATTTTAGTTTGCAGTTCATTGATTAATAGTAAATTTAATAATATTTGCTTATGGTTATTGGTCATTTGTAGTAGGCAATATTGTACCATAGTTTATCATCACATTCTTTCTCCAAGAAATGCCATTATTGACTCCTCTGTAGCTAAAATTAGCGAGTATATGCTAAGCAAGTTTCTCTGTGTTATTTTACATGAGTTCTTAAGAAAAAAAGATTAAAAGTATGATTTGGTATATGGTATCTAAACCGAGGATTCAGAATCTGTGCTTTATCGTTTTCTGTAAAATTAGTCTAATTTTGGATTTTCTGTTGTACTCTGTCTTGCCAGTAGGAGTATTACAATAGAAATATGTCCGGCATGTGCTATTTCTAGCGATCTGACCATTTTCACTTTGCAATAGCTGTGTTTCCCAGCGTGAGTTAAATTTGGATCAACTTTCCTTTTCCATGTTTGCTGAACTGGGGCCCAGTCTGCTTTAACGTGAGCATTTTTACAAGGGAGTTTTCTCTGGATTATGTTAGAGAGCAACTGGGCATTGCTGAAATAGCAGTAATAATCACTTTAGAATTGTCTATCAATGAATTCCTCATAGTGCTTTCATGGCATTAACTAGTATTATCCTTCTTTATAGAAATAGGCTTCTGAAGTTTGAAATGAATAGGCAAAGGTAAGTCAAACATTTTTCATAATAATGTTGACGTGAATGAGACAAGAATACAGGGTCTTTATCAGTATTTCTTTTTTAATCTCAGATTTCTGACATTCGTTTAAAACCATCTTTTTTTTTTGTAACTGATGAGTTCTGCATGTATAGTCTGCTAATGTGTGACTAATACACTAAGTGCTTCTTCCCCAGTGAAGAGAACAAGATCATTTGGAAGAGATTCAATTCCAAACCTCCTCTTATCAGGTTTGCTTTATTAGCTTTGGTGTCTGGATATACACAGTACACCTTATTCCTGCTGCAAGTGGAATTGTTTGCTTGGAGAGGGAAACATTGTTTGCCCTTGAGAAACCTTCAAAGTGAGTGAAAATTGCTGTGATGCAAACTCTGGAAAGCAATTTGTAAACCTTCGGGCCATCGGCGTTGCTATTTCACATCTTAGTATCTGTCCTCCCTATTCCATCACATTTTTTATCCACCTTGTTATGTCAGAAGAATTATTTTGTTTTCTATAGTAGGCACAGGGATATAATCTGGGGAGAATATCAAAATGCCAAAGCCATATAATCCAGTAAGTGAGGACAATGTTGGAATTTAAGGAAAATTCCATAGAAATGATATTTCACTGTTAAGCTTATGCCCCTCCCCCCCTTTTCCTTAAGTTGTTTTCCTAGTAACCTACTGGCTAATATCTTTTTTTATTTCCACACTTCATGTAACTAATATCCCACACTATTATTCTGCTAAGGATTACCTGTCCCTTCTTGAAAAGCATATGTAGTTTAAGGAAAACATTCTGTCTGTTAAATAGTGCTGAGTAAATGTTTAATGAATGGAACTGAGTGAAAAAATCCCCAAAGATTCCTGGGCACAGACTATTTAGCCTTGGAGTTCTCAGTCAGTTCCCTAATACAAATGCTCTGTCTAAATTCTTTACCTCAGGGTAGAGTCTTAATTTTTACTGGGGGAGGGGAGAGGTAAATAGCCAATGTATTGATTTAAAGAATGCAAATATTCTGCCTTACAAAATAATCTAAGATAGAGGGTAATGTAACTTACTTTGAGAGATAAAATATTAAAATTAGGAAGTCAGCATTATCTTTCAAAATGTAAGTAACAAGAGAAAGGAAGCTGGTTACTAAAATACACAAAAGGGTTAAATTCTTCAATCTCTCTACACTGTTACAAGGAAAAGGGGGAATTAATCTTGCCAAATATTAACCAGTGGGTAAAATTAAATTTGGGGAACAACTGGAATATTCCAGTAGGTCATGATTATTCTTCATATTTGGTTATTTTATGTTCATCCCTACGCCCTTGATCCATATCACTTTCTCTGCTTAGCTCCGTGCCCCACAAGAATGAACTCTTTGAACTGCTTCCCTTCCTGGGTTTCTCCATTGGCTGCTTCTGGTCATATTTCACCAAGAAGAGGCATTAGCAGTGGACTAGAGGGCAGAGGGACAGAGGGTAGGATATTTCTTTCCTCTGACTCCCACCCTGACCATCCCTGGCAATGTCTGTGTTTTCCCACCACTGCAGCTTCCTCGTGTGGCTCTTCTCTAGAGTTCAGTTTTCTAGGGTTCAGGTAATGCTTTTTTTTTTTTTTAGTCTCTTCAGCCCTTGTGGTGGTGAGGACTTTCCACTAATGCTGGCTTTTGAGTGCCTCTCCATCTCTTGTTTATTTTCTTATCTCTGCCCACACTTCTCACCCTTTTAAGGACTCCCTTCACCAAAGTCTCTTTATTTGAATCACCAGCAAGTGAATTCCGTGTCCTGTTGAGAAATCTGATTGATACAATATCAAACTTCCAACGTCTTTTATTCTTTAGTTTCTATATGAAGAAAGAACAAGGATTTTTCAATGTTATTTTACTTTTTAAAGTTTTTTAATGTTTTGTTTATTTTTGAGACAGAGAGAGACAGAGCATGAGCAGGGGAGGGGCAGAGAGAGAGGGAGACACAGATTCCAAAGCAGGCTCCAGGCTCTGAGCTGTCAGCACAGAGCCCAACGTAGGGCTCGAACGCACAAACTGTGAGATCATGATCTCAGCCGAAGTTGGATGCTTAACCAACTGAGCCACCCAGGTGCCCCAGGATTTTTCAATGTTCTAATCATACCCTCCTTTATAGGAGCCTGTATCATGAAAGTATATATTTGATTCAATTAAGTGAATAAAAAGGGGGAAAAAGAGGAATTGGGAAGATTCTAGGTCTTTTTTTTAACGTTTATTTATTTTGAGAGAGAGAGAGAGAGGGAACATGTACATGCAGAGAAATGGCAGAAGGAGGAGAGAGAATTCTAGGCAGGCTTCACTCTGTCACCTTGGAGCCCCATGCAGGTCTTGATCCCACAAACTGTGAGATCATGACCTGAGCTGAAATCAAGAGTCGGATGCTTAGCCACCTTGGTGCCCCAGATTCTAGGCCTTTTTAAGCATTAGGTCTTTAAGCACTAGGTCTTTAAGCATTAATGTGGTGTGTTCAGCAGTAAATGGGTTGAAAACAAAATTGGAATGTTTTTGACCCCACTAAGTTCACCAATATGTAGTAGTGGTGTCTTTGTTATTAATAATGTCATTATTGAACCAAGAGTATATAAGAGACCAGAATCACAGAAGTAAATACTTCTGAAATAATGATACAGGGATGAGAGGTGAACTATAAATACTGCTGTTGGAATATATGCTTTTAAAGACATGGAAAAAGGTCATGTGACACTAGCTAGCTAGTTTAGTTATTTTGTGTGTTTGAAACACTTTGCATGTGTCAAGAAGAATTATAGTGTTTGAAATGGGCCTTTAACATAACAGCTGAAAACCTCTGAAAAGCTGCTAAGTGACATTTGTCTGGAATGGTGTACCCTTAAGTACTTTTGGAGGAAAGTAATTAAATATGGCTGTAAAATGGAAAGAAACAAGTGAATGTGGATTTTTATTATACTATGAAATAATTTGTTGACTTTCTCCTTAAATTTCCATTTGATTTGCTATTGGAACTATAGGAATTAAAAAAGAAATTAACGACATGGTATAGTTTATCGAAGGATTTACTGGTTTGCATAACTGAGAAGCATAGGGGATAGAGCTACCTTTTGGCTAACTGGATGACTTGAGGTCACTTATTTTCTCCCCGTCTATCATCTCTTCTTTCCTCTGTAATATCTTTAATCTCAGGCAGTGTCTTCATGATTGGTGGTAGAGTTAGCTATTGGAGGGAAGTTATAAATTCATATTATCTTTGTAGCTAACAGTTTCAGTCAAAAGAATATGCCTCAAAGACATACAAATGGCCAACAGATGCATGAAAAGATGCTCAGCATCACTAATCATCAGGGAAATGCAAGTCAAACCACAATGAGATATTACCTTCTACCAGCAAGATATGGTCAGTATCAAAAAGACAAGAAATAACAAGTGTCAATGAGGATTTTGAGAATAAAAATTGGTGCAGCCACTATGGAAAATACTATGGAGGGTCCTCAAAAAAATTGAAAATAGAACCACCATATGCTCTTATAATTCCACCAGTGGGTATTTACCCAAAGAAAATGAAAGCACTAATTTGAAAAGATATTATGCACCCCTATGTTTATTGCAGCATTATTTACAACAGCCAAGATATGGAAGCAACCTAAATGTCCATCAATGAACAGATGAATAAGAAAGATGTGATATATGTGGAATAATATACATATGGAATTATATTTATATTATATATTATATAGAGAATGAGATTGTGCCTCTTGAGAGAATGGATGGACCTAGAGGGTATTATGCTAAGTGAAATAAATTAAAGAAAGAAAAATGCCATATGATATCACTTATATGTGGCATCTAAAAAACAAACAAAACAAACACAGAGCCAAAACAGACTCAGAAATACAGAGAACAAACTGATGGTTGCTGGGAGGTGGAGGTATGGGCAAAATGGATGAAGAGATGTGGGAGATACAGGCTTCCAGTTATAGAATGAATAATTCATGCGAATAAAAGGCACAGCATAGAGAATATAGTCCATGATATTGTAATAGTGATATATGGGGACACATGATAGCTACACTTGTGGTGAGCACAGCATAATGTATAAACTTGTTGAATCACTACATTGTACACCTGAAACTAATGTAACATTGTGTGTCAACAGAAAGAAAGAAAGAAAGAAAGCAAGAAAGCAAGAAAGAAAAGACCTATTTTCTGTTATTTGCAGCTAAAGTTGCAATGAAGTTTGTGACTGGTCTGAGCTAGATCATAGACCATCCCTGAGTATCTCGTAAGCAAGTATCAGGTACTCTGATTGGCCCACCTTGGGTTACTTGCTCATCTCTGTGGAAAGTGGACTGTGGAAAGCAGTCATAAATTGGGGTTTCTGTGAAGAGACAAACTGTATAGCAATAAGAATGAGAAAAAGCAGGGTAAACAGACAAACACTATGATATGGAAGGCAGTGGCATTATTAGACATGGAACCAATAATGTACTCATATCCAAAGCTAAGTAGGCAGTAAGTCAATGTCTCATCCAGGTGTTGCCTTTAATGCCCAGGTCCTCACCTATGTTAACTAAATCCTCTCACTTTTTTTAAAGTTTATTTTGAGAAAGAAAGAGAGAGAACAAGTGGGGGGGGGTGGAGAGAGAGGGAGAGAGAATCCCAAGCAGGCTGCATGCTGTCAGCACAGAGTCCGATGTAGGGCTGGATCTCACCGATTGTGACATCATGATTTGAGCACAGATCAAGAGTCAGATGCTTAATCCACTGAGCCACCCAGGCGTCCCCACCCTCTCACATTTTTAATTCTGTTACTAGCAGCATCCTGCTTCCTGATATTTCTGTGTCAGTCAGGGCTCTCTTGCATAAAAGTGACAGAAAACTAGTGGAAATTATGTTAACCCCAAAGAAATTCATTGGCTCCTATAAATGAAAAGTTTACAGTTACATCTTAGGTATTACAGATTTAGGGATAAAAATGATACTACCGGGAAATTACCTTTCCCCACTTCAGTCCCATTTTCCTCTTAGTTGGTTTAATTTGGGGGAAGATTTTCTAACATAGTAGCCAAGCTGGACTTCTGGCAGCTGTAGGCTTACTTCAGTGGCATAGCCAGCAATTTCAATGATTAATGTCCACTTCTTCAGGGTCCAGCAAAGTTGTCAAGGATTGATCTAATCGACTTGGGAAAACGCCAGTCCCTGAAGTGTGGTGTGAATGTGTGTGTGTTGGGGGTGGTGGTGGGTGGACTAATCTGATATGCTGGGCTTATGTCATAGGGATGATAGGACAAGGTCAGCTCCACCTGGACCACATGGAGTAGGTTTCACATGAAAATGAGAGCCTATTTTCAGCAGAAACAGGTTACATAGAAAGATAGCATGCAAATACCATAACTACTGCACTACCTAATAAATGGTAGAGTGGTAAAAAAAAAAAATTAGTCTTTCCTGTAATGTACCAGATATCTGGTATATTATTTCACATTTATCTGATAAATTTACACCAAATCACATAATAGTGATACTGATAGTGATACTAATAGTGATACTAATAGGATTTCTTAAATATGTCTAGAAACTCATGGCATTTTAGAATATTTCCTACCATGGTAGAGAAAGTGAAGGTGCTTCTGTATTTCCTTCTTGGAAAACTAGATTTTGGAAAACTAAGGAGAGCCTTAGGGCATATAAAGAGAAAGATGGATGACGTGGAGACGAGAAAGAGTAGGAAATACAAGAAATAAGTTGGAGTCTAGTGTTATCAGAACTGTTTAGAGGGGAACACAGAGTGAGAAATGTCAGTGGACCAGACATACACTTCTACAAGGTCGCTTCATAGGAGTCCTTAAATGCTTAGTTGGGAAGCTTGAATTTGTCCTGAAATATGATAAAAAGCCATTGAGAATTTTGAGCAGAAAAGATTTGTGATGAAAAGGATGTTGAGACTTTTACACACTGGTCTGCAAAGGGTATTGGAGAAGGAGATACAGACAAAGAGATAAACTACCATACTGTTATCAGCTTCTTGATATGTAGTGATAAGAATTCAGATTAAAGAAGTGGCAGGAGTAATTGAAAACCAAGACTCAGATGGATTGATTTTGACACTCTGGGTACAGAACAGTATCTGGTAGAATGTTCTAAAATGCAGATTTCAGGGATCTTCTCCCAGATGTTCAGATTTAATGGGTGTGGAGTGAGGCACAGCAATATGTATTTTAAAAAGAATTCAAAATGATTTGGATGCAGGTCATTCACAGACCACATTTTGTTTTAGAGGAGGATTAGACAGGTGTGTGATTAATTATGAAGGACAATCAAGCCAAAAGGAGAAGCAGTCTGCTGTTGATGGTAATTGGAAGGTTGGGAAAGGCCCCTGATTGTAGGGAGAGTTGATGATTCTGTTTACATAATTCTTATTCACACTTATGTTTGAACTTCTGGTGTGTAGATTCCAGTTGTTATCTGTGTATATAAAGCTGTTGATAAAAAGTTGTCCTGGAATGAAACTATTAGGCACTTGTCCTTGAGCAACAATACTGGAATTGCTCTGTGTACTTACTTACTGGTTTTGGCTGGTTTAGAGCAGAGTTTATAGTGGAAGTGACGCTGTTGTGTTTTTTTTTATTTAAAAAAATTTTTTTTAATGTTTATTTATTTTCGAGACAGAGAGAGACAAAGCATGAATGGGGGAGGGTCAGAGAGAGGGAGACACAGAATCTGAAACAGGCTCCAGGCTCTGAGCTGTCAGCACAGAGCCCTACGCGGGGCTCGAACTCACGGACCGCGAGATCATGACCTGGGCCGAAGTTGGCCGCTTAACCGACTGAGCCACCCAGGCGCTCCTGTTGTGTTTTTTACAATGTATGGTTAGATATTCATTTCCTTGTCTAGAAATTATGACTGACAAAACTGCTGTAATGGTATCTGAAAAATCAAGATGAAAGGAATTTTGCTAGTACGAAACATGGATGCTAAAATTCTCTTAGCATATCTCCCAATGACCAAGAGGTTAATAATGTTGCTAATGAATTTTTACCTATTAAGGTAACAGTACCTCATGGGACAAATTATTTCCTTCAGCTGTCTGTCAAATCATAGTACTCTTTCAATTTGCCTAAATATTTAAGGAAGTCCACTATTCCGAGAAAATGCAATGTTGGTACTTTTTTCTTTTATCTTTTACTTTCAGATCTGGACTATCCTTTCCTGGAGTCTGTGAATCATATTGGGCAACCAAGATATTTTTGTGACAAGAACACTTCTTAACCTTTCAGAGCTCCCTTCCACAATGTTGGTTATTTCCGTGAGGGAGGGAAAAGTTGTCTTCATAAGTCATCCAACATTTCTAAGTATCATTTACTAAGAAAACCCTTCACCAAAAGCATTTTCTTTCTATGATATTGAGTTGTTTCATGAAATGTGATTTATTATAGGTTTATTCATAGAGGAAATGCTTTTTACTTAGCCTTTCTTTCTTGATGCTAACTTAGTCAAGATGTCTATCTGACCCAGTGAGGCTACGAGTTCATTTCTTTCATCCCAGGTCACAGTGATCCAGGTCAATGTATATATTTGTATAAAAGTAAAGCAAGATTAAATTAAAACTTATCCCCCCCCCCCAACCCCAGCATTTATTATCGTGATATATTCATTCATAGCATGCTTTTCTCTATTTTTTATTATAAGTGAATATAATTTTAGTCCTTTGAGACTTTCTCCCCAATTCAACTACATTTTACTATATACAAAGCCATACCACTTTTATATGGCTTTAACAAAAGGAAAAAAAAACACTAAAATGATGGTGATTTAAGTATTAATAGCAGCTATTGATTATCTACAGAAGCTTTCTACTACCCTTCTCCTCCTTTTTGTTAAGGAGTTTATTCTGTGCAGTAAGATACATTATTTCAGGGCAAGCATCAAGACCATTGGGATAATAACTTAGAAGTTACATCATCCTTTTCTTTTTTTTTTTTTTTTTCAATTTTTTTTTCAACGTTTATTTATTTTTTGGACAGAGAGAGAGCATGAATGGGGGAGGGGCAGAGAGAGAGGGAGACACAGAATCCGAAACAGGCTTCAGGCTCTGAGCCATCAGCCCAGAGCCCGAGGCGGGGCTCAAACTCACGGACCGCGAGATCGTGACCTGGCTGAAGTCGGACGCTTAACCGACTGCGCCACCCAGGCGCCCCAATCCTTTTCTTTTTTGTTAATCATTCCTCCTTGCCTTTTCTCCACCTCACCCTCCCTGCCTCCCTTCCAATGTAATCTCTAGCACTTCCTAAGGTATTGGGAGATAAGTTGGGTTGCTTTTCTCATATGGTATACACAGACTGAAAATTTATGTAACAGGTATGCAGCTATTACTCTCAGTGGTTGATCTCTTTGTGTCCATCTTTCAATCCATTAGGGAGTAGAAAACTAAACTCTGATTATGCGCTCTGGAAGAAAGCAGCCATCTTAAAGTGTTCACATTGTTTCTTCTGCTACTTTGTTCAGACCCCATGGATAACTTCTGAGACTGATTAGGAGAGTTACTGAAGTCTCAAGCTGGACCATAAAGATATTCATAATTATGACCTGACAGATAATGCTGCCCTACTGAGTTGTTATCTTAGGCAGGTTGGCTCCCTGTGGTGTCATGTTGTTTATTGCCCTGGACTGCAGTGCATTTGGCTCTCTCTAATCTCTTTACTATGGCATCAAAGAGTGGATGGCTGAAGCTTTAAAATAAATCAACACACACACACACACACACACACACACACACACAGAGCCCAGAAAAACTGAGGGTGACATAGGTATCAGGATAGAATGTGATTTAATTTTTTTCTCATATGTGTGGGTATATTCTGTTTTTTTGTGAATAGGGAGAGAATGGACCATAAATGATTCCATTTTATAACTTGTATCTGAAATGAAAATGTATCTAATTCAGCAGCACAAAGGCAATATGCCTAAGAGATATCGAGTTTGATATTCTTAATTAAGAAATACACCAGAGTCATGTTTGGAAATTTGTTCCACTTCTCTGAGCTTTAGTTTCTCTTTTTTTTTTTTTTAAACAAAAACACAGGGGCGCCTGGGTGGCGCAGTCGGTTGAGCGTCTGACTTCAGCCAGGTCATGATCTCGCGGTCCGTGAGTTCGAGCCCCTCGTCGGGCTCTGGGCTGATGGCTGGAGCCTGGAGCCTGTTTCCGATTCTGTGTCTCCCTCTCTCTCTGCCCCTCCCCGGTTCATGCTCTGTCTCTCTCTGTCCCAAAAATAAATAAAAAACGTTGAAAAAAAAATTTAAAACAAAAACACAGAACTCTATCATTAGATTTTGTGAAGACCAATGAGGAAAAACTATGATAAAGGTAAATATGAATAAAACTGAGAGAATGGCCTTTGGAGCTTAGCACCAATATTTTGGGAGTAATTTCAATGACTAATGACTGAACAGGAGATGAAATATATTCTAAAATAAAGTTTGAGTACAGTACACCAAAAATTCAAAACTTTTTGGAAAATTATAGAAAAGTTTCCATCACTTTAAACATACTGTGTTTATCTGTTTGAATACTAATACTGTGATCTGAGATTTCTTTTGGTATAGAATTTTCCTGGTATGCTTTTTCCTACTGTTTTACTTTCAGCCATTTTGTTCCCTTTGTTTTAACAGTTTTATTAGATAATTTTCATACTCTAAAATCATCTCTTGTAAGTAGACAATTCAATGAATTTTAGTAAGTTTATAGAATTCTGAAACCATCACCACAACCCAATTTTAGAGCACTTGAATCACTCCCAAAGTTCCCTCCTGCTAGTGATCGCTGATCCCATTGATCTGCTTTCTGTGTCTACATTTTTTCTCTCATGGACATTTTATATGAATGAAATCAATATGCAGTCATTATACCTCACTTTTTTTATTTAGCATAATGTCCTTTTTTCATTTAAGATAATTTCATTATCCCTTTGCTGCGCGTGTTAGTCGTTCATTCCTTTTTTGGATGAATAGTCTTCCATTGTATAAATATACCTTTTTTTTTTTTTTTACCTTCACCTGATTGTCGACATCTGGATTGTTTCCAGTTCGGGGCTCTTATGAATAATGATGCTATGAAAATTTGTATACATGTCTTTTGTGGACATATATTTTAATTACTTTTGGGTAGATTCCTAGGAGTGGAGTGGCTATATGGGAAGTGTATTTTTAACTTTGTAAGATGCTGCCAAGCTGTTCGCTATAGTGGCTCTACACTTGACATTCCTATCTGTAAATTCTCAAGGGTTCCAGTTTCTTTGCATCCTGTTAACACTTGGTATTATCCATCTTTTTGATGATAGTCATTCTTGTGCGTATGAAGTGGTATCTCATTATGATTTTAATTTACGTTTCCCTGATGACTAATGATATCGAGCATCTTCTAATGTGATTAGTGTTTTTTTTGTGTGTTCTCTTTGACGAAATGTCTGTTCAATCTTTTTTCCGTTATTACATTGGGTTGTTTTTTATTTTTTATTTTTAAGAATTCTTTATAGGGGAGCCTGGGTGACTCAGTCAGTTAAGAATCTGGCTCTTGATTTCAGCTCAGGTCATGAACTCATGGTTTGTGGGTTCAGGGCCCATGTTGGGCTCTGTGCTAGCAGTGCAGAGCCTGCTTGGGATTCTCTCTCTCTTCCTCTCTCTCTCTCTGCCCCTCTGCCACTTGCACTGTCTCTGTCACTCTCAAAATAAATTAATAAACTTAAAAAAATTAAAAAAAATTCTTTATATATTCAGGATACAAATCTTTTTACCAGACATGATTTGGAATAATGCACTCTTGACTTAACAAATCTTTACGTTAATTGGTAGTTTTTCCCTCTTCCCCAAAACAATGCAAGAACGGGGAACACTTTCTCTGTTTATTTCTCTCCCAATATATAATCCACTCATCATATATTTTAATTGTCTTTATAGTTAACATTTCACAAGACATTATCATTAATGTTTTATACAGAAAATATGCATTTGGATTTATCTCTATGTTTATAGTTTTTGTTGCTCTTCACTGTCTCATACATCCCTGGCTTTCCATCTGAGATTATTTTTTTCTCCTTGAAGAACACATTTAGACTTATTTTCTTTTTTCCCTCCTTCTTTCCTTGGTTCCTTCATTTATTCCTTCCTTCCTCTTTTTCTCTCTTTTCTTTCTTTCTTCCTTTCTTTCTTCAACAGCTTTATTGAGATATAACTTTCATGATATAAAATTCAGCCATTTAAAATGTACAGTTCAGCTCTCCTTCACTTCCAGCTCTAACAACCACTATAAAATTTTCTATTCTAGTATTTCTTTTAGTGTAGGCCTGCTGCTGCTAAATTAATTATTTCAGTTTGTTTATTCATAAATGTTATTTTGCTTTTATTCTAAAAATTAAAGTTACATGTTATAATTTAAAGATGCAATTTAAAGTTTAAGCAATTTAAAGATGTTCCATTATATTCCAATTTTTGTTACTAATTTAAAAAAATTTTTTTTAACCTTTATTTATTTTTGAGACAGAGAGAGACAGAGCATGAACGGGGGAGGGGCAGAGAGAGAGAGACACAGAATCTGAAACAGGCTCCAGGCTCTGAGCCACCAGCACAGAGCCGGACGCGGTGCTTGAACTCACGAACCGCGAGATCATGACCTGAGCCGAAGTCGGACGCTTAACCGACTGAGCCACCCAGGCGCCCCTGTTACTTATTTTTTAAAGTTTATTTATTAATTTTGAGAGAGAGAGAATGAGAGCAAGGGAGCGGCAGAGAGAGAGAGTGAGAGCAGGGGAGGGACAGAGAGAGAGAGAGAGAGGGAGGGAGAGAGAGAATCCAAGAAGGCTCTGCTGACAGCACAGAGCCTGAGAAGGGCTTCATCCCACCAACCGCAAGATCAGGAGGCAAAATCAAGAGCCAGGCACTTAATCAACTGAGCCTCCCAGGTGCCCCCAATTTTCATTATTTCTACAGAAACGTCATTAATGAGTCTTTTGTTGGTTGTTGTTGTTTTTAATATAATGTGTTTTTTTTTCAGCTGCATTTTATAATTTTATCTTTGTCTTGTATTTTCAACCATTTTACTGTGATGTATTTAAGTGTATTTAGTTTGGTTAACTATTAGTGTAACAAATTATCCCAGATTTGGTGGCATAGACCAATATTTCGTTATGTGTAGAGATTCTGTAGTTATGAATTTGGACACAGTACAGCTATATTGGTTGGTTTCTTCCCAGGATGTCTGTGGTTTTTCGTCTGGGAATACTGAAATGATTGCTTCCTGGAATCCTCTTGGGGGCTTCTTCTCTCACACATCTGGCATCTGTAATAGGATAACCTACCCTCTGGGCTTAGCTGAGTCTGGTGACCAGATCACCTACATGTGACCTTTCTGGGTATGTATCTTCCTATTCAATCTTTCAACCTCAAGCAAACACTGATCAGCTTTCTGTCATGAGAGATTAGTTTTGTCTTTTAAACATTTAATAAAAATGGAATTATACTGTATGTATATTTTTGTGTTTGGATTTTTTTCTGCTCTGCATGATATTGTTAACTGTATCCACAGTTTATTTATTTTTAAGTTGTATGTTAGTGTGAATATACTGCATTTTGTTTCTCCATTCAACTCTTGATAGAAATTTGGATTGCTTCCAGCTTTTAGTTATTATAAATAAAGCTTCTAAGAACATTTATATACAAATGTTTGCGCAAATATTTCATTTCTCTTTCATTTTGTTCTTAAGATAATCTTATTTCCTGGGAACTTGCCAAGGCTTTTTTTCTTTCTTTCTTTCTTTTTTTTTAATGTTTATTTATGTTGAGAGAGAGAGAGAGTGTGAGTGAGAGAGGGGAAGAGAGAGAGGGAGACACAGAATCCAAAGTTATTACTAGTTTGCTAGCATTTTTATAATGAATAGTTGTGGCAATTTGTCATATGACTTTACTGCATGAGATGATCATGCAGTTAGTTCCCTTTTAGTCTATTGATAGAGTAAATTATACTAATTGACTTTCAAAGGTTTCATGAGCTTGCATCCTTGGGAAAATCTCCAGTTAGTAATGATGCATTATTTTTTTCATATATTGTTGGATTTGATTTGTTAATAATTTGCTCAGGAGCTTTGTACCTATATTAACAGATATTTCTCTATAGTTTTCTTTCTTATAATGTCTTTGTCTGGTTTTGTTTCAGGGTAATAGTATCTTCATAAAATGAGTTGGCAATTATCCTCTTCTTAATTTTGGAAGAGTTGGTATACGATTGTGTAATTCTTTAAATGTTTGCTATAATTCACCAGGTAAGCCATCTGACCCTGGAGTTACCTTGAGGGGACTGTTTGGAAGTCAAAATCAAATATCTTAATATATACAGCTATTCATATTTTTCTATTTCTCTTGTGTTAGTTTTGGTTATTTGTGCCTTTTGTGGAATTTTCCCACTTCATTTAGGTTTTTGAAAGTATTGCCATAAAGCTGCTCCTAAGTTTCTCTGGTTGTTCTTTTAATATTGGCTGCAACTTTAGTGATGGCCATTTTATCTAACTTGTTGAATTTATTGCCAGAAAGTTGTTCATAATATTACCTCATTATCTTTTATCAGTCTGTAGGCTCTGTAGCAATATGTTCTCTTTCTTCACTGACATTGATAATTTGTGCCTTCTCTCTTTGTTCTTAATATTCTAGCTATGGTTTTATAATATATATTATTTTTAAAGAAGTTATTTTGAGATTTTTTCTCTATTTTTATTTTCTCTTTAATTTCTTCTCTTCTCTATATTATTTCTCTCCTACTCGCTTTGAGTTTGATTTTTCTCTTTAAAGTTTTTTTTTTTAAGTAGAAGTTTAGATAATAGATTTTAGACTTTATTTTTACTAATTTAAGTAATTATGGCTATAAATTCTTCTCTAAATACACCCTTGGTTACATGTCATAAATTTTGATGTATCTTCGTTTTTATTCAGTTCAAAATATTATGCATGCACACCTGGGAGAATTTGCATTTTGCTTTTGTTGAGTGGCATGCCTTGAAAACATCAATTAGGTCAATTTGTATGATAGCATTTTTAGTCTTCTACATCTTTATTGGTTTTCCATCTACTTATTCTATTTTTTTTAACTTTTTTTTAAACATTTATTTATTTTTGAGAGACAGAAAGAGACAAAGTGCCAGCAGGGAAGGGGCAGAGAGAGGAGACACAAAATCTAAAGCAGGCTCCAGGCTCTGAGCAAGCTGTCAGCATAGAGCCCGATGTGGAGCTCAAACCCACAAACCATGAGATCATGACCTGAGGTGAAGTCGGACACTTAACCGACTGAGCCACACAGGTGCCCCTCTACTTATTCTCTTTATTACTAACAGAAGAGTGTTGAAATTCCAACTGTAATTATGGATTTGTTTATTTCTCCTTTCATTTCAACTACAAACTGTGTTTAGCAATGTAGTTGATTTTCACTCTGGTGAAAGTTCCTTATCCTATTATAGTGCAGCAACAACCAGATATCAGTTTAGCACCAGTACCTGGATCACATTTTGAACATCTGTTCTGTAATCCCCCGTAAACTGAGATGGGTATGAGAAAGCCTTCAAATAACTATGCATGTGAAACTTCAAAATGAACAGAATGAAGTCTTAATATGAAGATGAGGGGCAGGGCACCTGGGTGGCTTAGTGGGTTAAACTTCAGACTCTTAATCTCTGCTCAGGTCATGATCTCATAGTTTGTGAGTTTGAGCCCCACATGGGGTTCTGTGCTGATGGCATGGAACCTGTTTGGGATTCTGTTTCTCCTTCTCTCTGCCCGTCCCTGGCCTGTTCTTTCTCTTTCTCTCTCTTTCATTCTCTCTCTCTCTTTCAAAATAAATAAACTTCTAAAAAAAAGAAAATGAAGGGTGCCTGTGTGGTTCAGTTGGTTGAGTGTCCAACTCTTGATTTTGGCTCAGGTCATGATCCCAGGGTTGTGGGATCAAGCCCCACATGGGGCTCCATGCTGAGCATAGAGCCTTCTTGGGATTTTTTTTTCTCTCTCTCTGCCCCTTTCCACAGCTCGTGCTCGCTCTCTCTCTCTCTCTCTCTCAAATAAATAAATAAATAAAAATTTAAAAAAAGAAAATTGGACTATTTAAATAACTAAAAGTGACTGAAAGTTATTTGAGATGTTACTAAGAAAGCCTAATATTTAATAGGAAAGAAAAGATCTTAGATGGTTGCAATTATTTTTCTGAATTACCATTTTATTTTTACAGCCTAGCGAATTAACATTTCCTACCAGAACTATTACACTTGGTATAGAAAATCCTCAACTTAAAGTGGTTTACACTTAAGCCTCCTCTGTTATTACCTAAATGCTCAATTTACAGAAAACTGAGGCTTAGAGTTCAAGTTCACATACAACATGGTGGAACTGGGATCTCAAATCACTTTGCCTTTCTCTAAAACCCATGCTTTTATCCACGTCACTATACCTTACTATTTTTCTCTAAAATTATGAGATCTTTGGCAAGGCCACCTCTTTCTTGCAGTGTATATACACTATACTAGACTATATACTGTGTGCAGACAGCTCAGAGCCTGCAGCCTGCTTCAGATTCTGTCTTCTCTCTCTGCTCTTCTCCCACTTGTGCTCTGTTTCTCTCTTTCTCAAAAATAAATAAACATTTTTTAAAAAGTGCCCCTATTTATGATTCCATGAAAACCAAGAAAACTTCTGATATTTTAGCTCCCTTTGTAGTTTTCCAACAGGAAGGAAATCAGTTGATCACATCAATATGGACGTTTGGTATAAATGCTAGATTTATTTCTTACTGTGAATTAATACAATGCTATTCTTCTTTTCACTGGTCTGAGAATTTGTCCTGGAGAGACAAATCCATTTTTAGTGGACTGATAAAAATCAGTTTTTTAAACCCACAAGGCTGAGATTCAGCTTAAACTGTGTTAGATTCACCAAGGTATACGCTGTCCTATTGACACCCTATTGAAGCTGATAGCCAGACTTCCCTAAAACATACTGTTGGTGAAGTTCCATGACATTTATTTTTTTCTTTTTTTAAATTTAAATTTTTGTTATATAACATACAGTTCAATATTGGTTTCAGGAGTAGAATTCAGTGATTCATCACTTACATATAACACCCAGTGCTCTTCACAAGTGCCTTCTTAGTATGCATCATCCATTTAGCCCATCCAGAGTATCCCTCTCCTCTGTACCCCCCTTCCTCTATGTTCATCTGTTTTGTTTCTTAAATTCTACATATGAATGAAATAATATGGTATTTACCTTTCTCTGACTTATTTTGCTTAGGGTAATGCATTCTAGATCCATCTATATCATTTCAAATGGCAAGGTTTCATTCTTTTTGATGGCTGAATTTTATACACACACACACACACACACACACACACACATATACACCCCAAATCTTTATCCATTCATCATTCAATGGACATTTGGGCTGTCTCCATAATTTGGCTATTGTTGATAATGCTGCTATAAACATTGTGGTGCATGTACCCCTTTGAATCTGTATTTTTACATCCTTTGGGCAAATAGCTAATAGTGCAATTGCTGGATCATAGGGTACTTCTATTTTTAGTTTTATAAGGAACCTTCATAGTATTTTTAGGAGTGGTTGCACCAGTTTGCATTCCCACCAACAGTGTAAAAGAGTTCCACTTTCTCCACATCTTCACCAACATCCGTTGTTTCCTGTGTTGTTAATTTTAGCCACTCTGACCGGTGTGAGGTGGTGTCTCAGTGTGGCTTTGATTTGTCTTTCCCTGATGATAAGTGAGATTGAGCACCTTTTCATGTGTCTGTTAGCCATTTGGATGTCTTCTTTGGGAAAGTGTCTATTCATGTTTTCTGCCCATTTTTAACTGGATTATTTGTTTTTCGGGTGTTGAGTGTCATAAGTTCTTTATAGATTTTGGATACTAACCCTTTGTCTGATATGTCATTTGCAAATATCTTCTCCCATTCTGTGGGCCTACCTTTTAGTTTTGTTGATTGTTTCCTTCACTGTATACAAGTTTTTATCCTGATGAAGTCCCAATAGTTCATGGTTGCTTTTGTTTCCTTTGCCTTTGGTGACAAGTCGAGTAAGAAATTGCTGTAGGTGAGGTCAAAGAGGTTGCTGCCTGTGTTCTCCTCTAGGATTTTAGTGTCATGTTTAAAATGTTGGCACTTATAAAAGCACAAAAAATATAATAAGATAAAAATGAGTGAATGAACATGACAAAGACAAAATAAAATGTAAAGATAATATGAAGCCAGAAATAGGGTTAGTACACAAAATATATGCCATAGGATATGATGTATTGCTAGTGACAGGCTTTAAATTTGAGTCTGTGCTTCACAGAAGGCAAATCAAAGTGGAAAAACACAATAAAGATTAATAACAGGTTTTTTCTTTTTATTTACTCCTTTAAGAAATAACACAAGTAATACATGACTAGTATAGAAAAATTAGAAACTGAATAATAATTATTTTGAAATTTTATAATCCCCTCCATCCAGAACTAATCGTTTTTAACATTTCAAAGTGTTTCAATGTTGTAAAATAGTCATTTTTGCAAATTTCCATTTGTATAAATATATTTAAAATGGAATCATATTAATATTTTTACTCACCAGTATTTTATAACTATTTTTCTAATAGATATTATTATTTTCACTGACTACAGTTATAAAAGAGTAAGTCACAATTTGTTTAGCACTCTAATTCTGTTTGACTCAGGTCTATTTTTTTCTATTTTAGACAATGCTGTGATGAACATCCTTGTTCATCTCTACACACTTGACTGATTATTTAATTGGGATAAAGTTCAAAAAGTGACACTGCTGGATCTACATAAGATTTGACAGTTTTATTTTTGAGCTGGGTTTTGAAGAATGGAATGCATTTCATCAGGTGAAGAATCAAGTGAGCAACAGTAATACCTTCTCTAAAACCTAAGTTAAGTGTGATATCAGGGTCTTTGAAATATAAAGAACATTGAAACTTTCAAGAGTCTCAATTTGTAAGCCTCTTGTAGCAAATACTATATACACCTGTTAAAACTGTGTTAGTATGAATATGCAAGGCTAGGTCATTTTTCCAGGATGTCATAGCTCAGTTTGGGTAAAAACCAAATGATGTGACTCATTCTTTTTTTTTTTCATTTATGTTTCAATTTACTTAATAGATTTTTATTGAGTAATTAATAAGTGAAAGACAGTGTGACAGGCCAGTGCACACACTGATAAGATAGACATGCCTAAGTACATGTTGGGGGAGCTATGCTGTCCATCTCCACAAATGTTTGGTTTATGTTTGCTATGCTTTCGTTGCTACAGATTTTGAATTAGAATGTTTTTATGTGAGTCAGATATATTTGAAAATGTGCCAATATGATCCTTTTGAAAGCCAGTGATCTAAGAGACTGCCTTCTGAACCATCTTGTTCAGTCTCTGCAAAACATTTTTGCTCTTAGTTTGGGTTTTAATTATAAAGTTGTCATAGAGTTTTCACACTTAATTTATTCCCAAGATCATGATCCAGGGGTTTTATAGATAGTAATAAAAGGTTATTTAGATCAGTGATTCTTAAGTGGGTTTTAGACTCAGTTTTTGAACTTTTCGAAATACATAGGCATGAGCCATGTGTTTAAGTCTACCAAGGAATAACCAGGCCATTGTGGCTGGAGTGAGGAGAGACACAGGCATATGAGAGGGAAGACAGAGCCAGATTACATATGGCCTCTAGGCCTGGTTAAGGAGTTAAGTTGTGAATTTATTTGCTTTCATATTTAAATATTTAGCTCAAAATACTTTTTCTTTCATGATTCTATCCCTAGACTCTCCAGTTCACACAGATATCTCCTGTCTTGGCAATCCTATTACAGTTCTTATCCTAGCATATGATCTAGCTCTTAATAATATTTTTATTCTGTTATGTTACTGTAGTTTCAATAAGAAGATGTCTTTTGAGGGCGTGTTTTGTATTACAGATAATTTTGCCTAGCATCATTCTGGACCCACACTAGCTATTCCATAAATATTAATTGCTTATAGTTCCTGAGAGGTTGGGGATGGGTGTGGGGGAGAAGAACCAAGGGAAAACAATGGGTGGGTGATATGAAAATCTGTGTCTTTGCCATTGAGAAAGTAAAGTCATTCATGTAAAGACTAGAGAATCAAACCATTTCAAAATTGTTTCTGGTAATTTTTGTCCCCTCTTTTTAAATTATTTATTTATATTTTTATGATTTTTAAATTTTATTTCATCATAATTTTTTATTTTAATTATTTATCAGTTTTTGTTTCTAAATGCATCCATCATTAATTTATTTCACTAAGAAAGGTCTATTTTATCTTTCTTTCTCATGTCCTGATTTAATATTCATTCTTGTCAGAGAGTTTGGTCATGGCTCAGATGTTACTATGAAATTGGGACGAGTAGGGCATTGTTCCACTATGCTTTTGAAAAACCGCTATATCTTTTGTATCGGGTAAATAGATACAATTCCAAAAAGGGATATACATTTCCATTCAAATTCTTTTCATGCTGATGTTACATAAAGCACATTCTGAGAGCCAAGAGTGAACAAGAACCGCTTCTTAAAGAAGAAAGGATAAAGCAAGATAAAGACATCAAAGCTATTGCCATTACATTTTATCCTGAAAGAAACAAGAAATTACCAGGAAGGATCAGAACCTAACGGAAAGGGGTTACTGTTACAAATCCCCGTGAGCATTTCAGAAGGGAGTAGAACTTTTTCAGGGGAGGAGATTTATTTATCCAACTGACAATGAGTCTGTGAAATTATCTAGTTAATGCAAACAAAAGGCAAGGGCTTTAATGCTACTGGGTACCTGATGTTTCAAAAATCAGGGAAACATACCTAAAAATGTGAAAAGTGAAAAATGTCTAGGGCCAGCTTTTTAACTGACACTTTTAAAAACACTTTCAAGATTTCTCAAAGTGCAGCTTCAAGTTCAAAGTGAACTCTTTGGAAACTGGTTTCACTAAGAACCAGTGTCAGCATCAAGCAGCATCAGTAGATTGTTAGGTCTAAGGCTTTCCATGATACCAGGGACTGAAGAAGCATTTTTGGTTGTTTTTTTTTTTTTTGGTCATTTTGTAGTATTTCATTTGTTCAACAAGCACTTCAAATCTCCCACTTTTTGCAAGGCACTGTGCTAGAGAATGTAGAGGATTAAAAGATATTTGAAGTGATTATTATGCCCCTGAGAAGGTAGTCATAGAAAGTAACAATTGCTAACATCTTTAAGCAAGCTTCTCAAAAAATTAATTTAAATGAAATTGATGACTTACATTGAAACCTAAAATATCCTATAGTTTTAGTTTCAAGGAATAGTGTATTCTACCTGCACACCTGATTCCTCTTCTGTGACCTGTGCGCCCTGCCCCCCTTCTCCTTTGGCCCTGTTCATCTGTGTCCTGTGTTATGTGTGTCCTGAGGAGCCCAGCACCATTCAGCAGTGTAGGGCAGTTGTCAGTGTAGGCTGCAGAGTGAGGAACTTGGATTACAAACACCTCTCCTGATACTTGGCAGCTTTGTGATTCCAGCATGTCCCATAATCACTCTGTATCTCAGTTTTCTGTTCTGCAAAATGGGGATAATATGATTGGCTTTACAGGGTTGATATAATGATGAAATAACATCTGTAAAGCATTTAGTAAATTGTGTAGCAATGGTAAACACACATTATTTAAAAAATAAATCAAGTAATACTATTCTTCTGTTTAGAACTAATCGGTTTCCATTGCACTTGGAATCAAAGCTGCCCCTTACCACTTAAGATGGACTTCAGTGCCTTATAGAACCTGTCCTCCACTTGTCCTACTGCCTCCTCACACAACTCTTTCCCTACATGCCATACTTCTCAGCTGCCTCGGGCTTCTTGCCATAAGTAGGTGATGCTAAGCCTCTTCCCTTTAGGGATCTCTAAATGTGCTTTCTCTTTTATCTAAAAAAACTCTTCAACAAGATTATTGCATGGCAAGGTCACATTCATTTTCTCATGGAGCATAAAGTTTCAGTATCGGTACTGTTTCCTCAGACATGCCTTACTTGGCTATCATATCTAGCACTTATTCCCCTTAGTAGTGTCCCTCTCTCCTCAGTAGTGTCCCTGTCACTCTATATCCTCCTTATGCTACTTGGCACTTAAATTTGCTACTTATTTGTTTTTGCCACTCCTTTCTAGAGTGTAAGTTACAGAAAAGGACTTTTGTCTTTATGTGCTGAGTCCCTATAACAGTGCCTCACACCAAGAAATACTTGAAAATTTTTGAAGGGTGGAAAGCATTTATTTCTATGGATAATAAGTCCAATACTTCCAAACTCTATTTCTGGAGAAAAAGGTACTATTTAGAATGAAGTTCCTTGTTGATAGTTTCTTTATTGCTGGTAATCTCTTTAAATGTATAAAATAAAGTCTTGCATTTTAAAGAGTACGGTAGTTATAGATAAGAAAAATTAGCAAATTCGGGAAAGATCTGCTCACACCTATTTGTTATATCTCAATTATAAACTGTAGGTGTTACTTCTAAATGTATATATAAATTATTACATATTAAATTAAAATTAAAATTAAAAATGACTATTAAAATTAAAAATGCATCTGGAGTTTTATATATATCTATGTAGATACAGCTACATATTTTTTTTTTTTAGAGAGAGAGAGAGAGCACATGAACAAATGGAGGAGGAGCACAAGGAGAGGGAGAGAGAGAATCTTAAGCAGGCTCCATACCTAGCACAGGGCCCCATGTGGGTCTCGATCTCACTACCCTGAGATCATGACCTCAGCCAAAATCAAGAGTTAGACGCTTTAACCGATTGAGCCACCCAGGTGCCCCCAAAATGCATCTGGAGTTTTAAAATAATGAGCCATGTACTTCATGTTAACATACAAGATGGGTTACTACTAATCCAAGTCTTACTTACTTTTTTTTTTTTCTGAAATTTATTGACAAATTGGTTTCCATACAACACCCAGTGCTCATCCCAAAAGGTGCCCTCCTCAATACCCATCACCCACCCTCTCCTCCCTCCCACCCCCCATCAACCCTCAGTTTGTTCTCAGTTTTTAACAGTCTCTTATGCTTTGGCTCTCTCCCATTCTAACCTCTTTTTTTTTTTTCCTTCTACTTTTAAAATCCAAAGACTAAGTCATAATTTGTAGTCACTAGCTCACAATGTCACAATAGAGTGTCTTGTTTTCTAAGTGCTTTATGTTCACATATCTTTGCGAATTCCTCCAGTGCAAGAGTACATTTCTTTGATATCTCTAGTAGTTGGTGCAGTGTAATACAATGAAAAGTTTTTCCTAAATAACTTCAGTAGAATTGGAGTAAAGGATTAAAAAAATGTTCATCTGTTGATATCTAGCTGGCAGACTTAGAAGATACATACAACTTCTTACTTTTCAAGGTTGAATATTTCACTAATGGAGTGTTTCAGCATAACTTTGGAAACTTTTACTATAAATTAGACACTCTGCACTAAAAAATGAACATAGGAGAAGTTTAGAAGGTATAAAAAATGTTTTTAAGTGTAGGATAACAAAGCTATTCTCATTTCCCATTACCACAGATAATAAGTTCAGTGAGGTCAAGAAAAGATATGAAGATAAAATAAAATGATGAAAAAAAAGAAATGGTATAAAGATTTTTACACAATAGAGTTTTAATTAAACATTTTCAGTACATGCTGTTCACAATATAAATGACATTATTAAGGTGTCCCCCATTAATTATAAGAAAATTATTCATTCATTCATTCATTCATTCATTGATTCATTCAGCAAATATTTGCATGTTTACAATATGCCAAGCCCTGGAGATACCTGAATGAACAAAAGAGACAAAAATCTCTGCCCATAGTAATTATTAGTTGCTGTTTTAAATGATGTTTAACTTGGGAAAATTTAAAGTTTCTTCAATGAACCTCTACCACTTTTTCCACTTTGTAAATCTATCATGGACAAATTTAAATATATGGGTTTCTTTTTCCAATTTGTTTTTTGCAAGCATCTGTTGCTTTTAAAGCATAGAATTGTCTGCTTGAATAACTAAATAAAGACCTCAAAGACCTTACTCTTAAGGAACTGGTACTAACTGAAAGGAAGAGTGCCTACCCATGGAAAAAATTAAATAAATACAGAAATATGCATATCAAAGTAGTGATTCAAGATACTGATAAACACCTTTGATGTTTAGAGACAGGCCAGTAGATATGAAATCATCAAGTGGATCAGGATGTTGAGTAAATCAAATGCTCATTAGTGCTTCCTATGTGTATTTTCATTTGTCTTGCTGTTTCTTGGGAGGTGAAGACTTAAATAACATTTTTACTACTCTTAGGCAAAGGATTCATATTTAAAATACTTGAAGCTTTCATAGTGATGGTAGCCTTCTCTGCATAACAAAATAATGGATCCAGTAGATTGTAAGCATTTACAGATTTATTAGGACTCCTGGTTTCAACTGTGTGCCAGCTATGTGGAACATTCTTCATACTTTTACTGGAAGAAATTTGAGTCAGTTTCCCTGTAATACTGGTATCTAGAGAATCACTCGGTTAGTGAGTTTGTCTAGGAGGCACTCAGAACCTTTCAGTATTTTTTTGTTCTAATACTCCTAAAATAATACCAACTTGCCTATTTTGTGAATACTTTTCATTAACTAAGAGAGAAAATTATATCAAAATTTGAATAGAAAAATTATGATGTGAAATATGCCTAGGAAAAACACATTTGGTTAAAAACAAGATTCAAAAGAAAGGAGGCTGTAAAAATGTTATATAATTAAATTTGGAGATTTCTCAAGGATAAACATATTTTTATAACATTACCCCAAACCTATTATTTGGAACTCTTTTTTTTCCACCCTGTTAATATTAAATCCTAACTGAGATTTAGATAAATATTTTTGTTTTTAATTTTTTAGCATATTTACACTATGCTTACCATGAGGGTGGCTATTAAAAGTATTAAACTCTTACTAATGATGTGATGGTTATTTTATTTATGTGACTTCTTTAAAGTGCAGGGACATGATAAAATTTTATTGCAAGCTTTTGACTGTGTT
Source organism: Prionailurus bengalensis (assembly GCF_016509475.1). Lineage (NCBI taxonomy): Eukaryota > Metazoa > Chordata > Mammalia > Carnivora > Felidae > Prionailurus > Prionailurus bengalensis. The sequence goes on from NC_057355.1 coordinate 94,674,117, forward strand.
TACATTTCAGTCAGTAAAACAATTTCAAAACCTTTCCATTTCTTCTGGTCACATCAATAGTGTCCGGTTTCACAGCTGTGGTAGCATGTGCAGCATTAGACTGCACTGTATTTTAGGAAGAAAAGTTTAAATAAAGACGTATTTATTGAATTCTTATGAGACTCCATCTCAGTGTGCTATACTTAGGGTATTTTATAATTGCCTTCTTGTCTGTTACAATTTCATTCAAAAGGAAGAATTTGTGTACATCAGACAATAGAATATAATCCAAAAAGAATGACCAGTTGAATATAACCAAGCACCAATATGTATGCCAAGTACAATAAGAGCCCTGTATTCAGGGAAAGTTTAATGGAAGAAGTGACCCTGAGAACAGATCTTGAAGGCATGGCTCTTCTTTAGAGTTTGATAAAGTAAAGCAAATGGTCTATAATCGTAAGTGAAACTGTGAAGACAGAACAAGTGTAGTTATGTAAGAAACTCAGGAGGTCAGCTGGGCTGGAGAGAAGGCATAGGGGAAGGATCACCTGGGGTGTGATGATGCCTGACTTGCCATGCATATCCTCATGTAGAGGATGGACTGTATGGACTGTATCCATTATGCAATGGGAGTTCGTTAAGGCTTGTAACAGGACAGTTACAGTTCTGAGTATGTTTTTCCCATAACATGTGTGTAAATAACTTTAAATAAATATACATGTGGATTTGATCCAATATTTATTTATTTATTTATTTATTTATTTATTTATTTAAAATGTTTTTATTTATTTTGAGAGAAAGAGCAAGAGAACAGGTGGGGGGGGTGCAGAGAGACGGAAGGGAGGGAGAACGAATCCTAAGCAGGCTCTATGCTTTCAGCTCAGAGTCCAATGTGAGCTTAATCCCACAAACCGTGAGATCATGACCAGAGCCAAAATCAAGAGTCGGATGCTTAACTGACTGAACCACCCAGGCACCCCCCAAACAAATATTTAGAGATGGACAAGAAATTCCGAGTTTGGATACTATTTAACTGGATTTTCATCTCTGTCTAGCATGTTATAAAACTTCTGAGGTAAGGTATAGCCTTTACCCAAGTCTTATATTCCTTTCTTTTTTAAAAGAATATATGCAAAAATTAGAACTTTTGATTATTTATAACTTGGATAAAAATACTGTTTTCAGCATTGATTGAAGATCACAGCGTGTTGACTTCAGAGTTATAAAATATATTCTGCGTCAGTCTCTATATTAAGAATGGGACATTTGTTTTCTTGTCAGTGTGGATGTATATATTTAATAGCATGCACACTCTGGTCAGAGGTCTATAACTAAACATTAACTGGAGGTTTGGCTAATATCTGCATAATAAGGGATTTTTAAAAATCTTCTTAAGAAAACTCTCATAATTGTCTATATTTAATTTATGAAATTTTAATTTTTCTGGAATCGCATGAAGGGACTCTGAAGACAATAATGTGAAAAAACAGAATTCTGGATAAGTAGTGTAACATTTACTCAGAAAAGAAAATAAATCTAGGACAAAAGTTGAGAAAAATGGTTATCAGTTTGCAAGATTATATAAAACCTGGGGAAGTATTTTAGAGGACAAAGTCTTTGTCTCTACTCCCTACAGGGAATCCCTTATGTTCTAAAATCTGTGTGTGATAGAAAGTCATTTGAATATTGCTTTATCATACTTCCTCAATATTCCCTAGAGGATTTGTTTATTTTAATATGTCTGCAGGGTATTTTCGAGGAATGTTTAATGACATGAGAAAATGATCACAATGTGAATGGAAAATGGAAACAAAATTGTAAATACAATATCATTTCCATTCTGTAATTAAATTAATTAAACAAACATATAAACATGAATTTTAGTAAATATATCACAATGCTTTTGGGGGGTTCTTAAATTAAAATTCATTGAAAATTTTCTATGCATATATATTTTTCAGCTTCTTAATACTGAACTTTTACTTTTGTATACTTGTAGAGGAGAGGACAGTCTACTTATAGTTGTGGCTCTTGTTTTTTCTATTGAAGTTTCAGCATTTTTCTCAGAGATTTGTATGAATTTTCTGTATATCAAGAAAAATAATCTTTGAATTGTATATAGTAGCATAAGTTAGTTTTGCATTATAGTGTTATGAAAAATTTCAAATCACTGAGTGATGAATCTTTTTCAAGTTCAGGAGTTTGTTGTATCCATTCTGATTGCAATATACAAGGTGACAAATTTTCATTCATAGTTGAGCTTAATGAAAATGTAGATGTGGTTTAGTTAAAGTGTATGATTTGTATATTAAAGTACAGCATGATGAATGTGTTAAAATTACAAGGCCAGAGGTAGCTGCCAACCCAGTGACATGTACTAAGGATGAGGAGGAGTGCTTAGTTGCTTCATGTAAGCTGCAAAGGCTCTTATTCGGCGTGTAATCTTCAGTTTTCAACGGGAGGATGGAAAAAGTTTGAAATCCAGATCACTGCTTGCTTTATCAAAACATTAAAGACTCAGCTATGTTTCTTTTTAATAGGTGAGTGCTAGGAGCTGGCTGGCTAGGTAATTTCATTTTTCTTGAGGGCCTAGATATTTATTCCCTGAGGATTAGTTGGCTCCCAGATAGTGGATATGAAACATGTAAGAGCTTGTTCACAAAAAACAGAGTGGAGTTTAAAGGTGGGAACTCTATGTACGTTGCTGAACAATTCTGTGATTTTTTTTAAAGACCTTGAGAATGAAAGAGTAGCTCATTGTTTAAAATAGAAAACAAAACAAAAACAAACTTACTGTTGAGTGACTGCTGAATTTTTGCGATGAACTTGAAAGGACTTCAAAAGCTTTTTCAATGTCTTTATGATTTATATTTGCTCTGAGGATTTGGGGAATAGTGGAGAAATACCTAAAAAATACAGTAACCTAATTAATATACTGTAAATAGTCTCTTGGAAGTAAGGGATGGAAAATTGGATCCATTGTGAGTTCCAGTGTAGTCTATTTTATGAAAATGGATGTGCCTTGAAGAAGAATTTGGTGCTACTGTGTAATTGAGGTAAAGCAAATAAATAAATAAATATTAAGAAAAATTTAAAAAGGCAAGGGTATCTGAGTTCAGATCATGGCTCTACAGTTAATGCTTTATGTGACCCTAGAAAAGCTATAGCAGAATAATGTGATGGAGAGTATCAAATTTAATTTCTTTAAGTTATGTGGCACTGCTTGTGTGATTTACTCTCTCAACTTTATTTTTGTTGTCTACAAAGTGGTGATACCACTATATATTTTTCAGGGATTATTGTGATGATTAAATAAGTATATAAAGTGCCTAGGACAGTACCTGGTATTTTTTACAGACTCAGTAAATGGTATTCTGTATAGATGTTTACATGTCTTCCTTCTGTTTAACTGTGAGTTTAACCTGGGGTCCATAGAATCTAGGGGATAATGGAAGTTCTCCATTTAGAGATCTCCCTAAATTCTGTGCAAAATTTTGTGTATGTGCTTATTTATAGAGAAGGTGTGTAGTTTTCATTAGATCTAAAACCTCTCTACTAAAGCCCTTGATTACAAACATACATGTTAAACTCTGTTCAATTTAAAAGCCAATTTATTTTATAGTCTAGATTAACAATTTAATTCTAGACAATTTAAAGGAATGACTGAATGAATTAGAAGCCAGACCTGTGAGTGTAAGTCTGGTTGTGGTGAAAATTGCAAAAGACACTAATTTAAAAGTGAAGCATTTAGTCCATCCTAGGTGTTTTTGTGTCGAGTAGAATGTATTTTCATAAAATTTTCTCAGTTTTAAATTGATGATTTGTTCTCTTGTACAAAAACATACAAAATGAGACCTTTGCTATGGCTATAAGAACAATGACTCTTTCAACATTTTATTTTAAATGTATAATATAAATTTATTTAGAAAACTTTTTTTATTTACAAAACATTGTATCTTGCTTGGTGTTAATATAAAAGGAAAGGCTTTTACTTTCTTAAACTCTTTAAAAAAATTTTATGTTTATTTATTTTTGTGAGAGAAAGAGATAGAGCATAAGGTGGGAGGGGCAGGGAGCTAGGGAGACACAGAATTTGAAGCAGGCTCCAGGCCCCATGCTGTCAGACAGAGCCCAACATGGGTCTCAAACTCATGAACCACAAGATCATGATCTGAGCTGAGCCACCTAGACTCCCCATATTTACTTTCTTTCTTTCTTTCTTTCTTTCTTTCTTTCTTTCTTTCTTTCTTTCTTTCTTTCTTTCTTTTCTTTCTTTCTCTTTCTTTCTTTCTTTCTTTCTTTCTTTCTTTCTTTCTTTCTTTCTTTCTTTCTTTCTTTCTTTCTTTCTATGAAATTTATTGTCAAACTGGTTTCCATACAACACCCAGGTGCCCATCCCAACAGGTGCCCTCCTCAGTACCCATCACCCACCCTCTCCTCCCTCCCACCCCCCATCAACCCTCAGTTTGTTCTCAGTTTTTAAGAGTCTCTTATGTTTTGGTTCTGTCCCTATCTCACCTTTTTTTTTCCTTCCCCTCCCCCATGGGTTTCTGTTAAGTTTCTCAGGATCCACATAAGAGTGAAACCATATGGTATCTGTCTTTCTCTGTATGACTTATTTCACTTAGCATAACACTCTCCAGTTCCATCCACGTTGCTACAAAAGGCCATATTTCATTCTTTCTCATTGCCACGTAGTACTTCATTGTGTATATAAACCACAGTTTCTTTATCCATTCATTAGTTGATGGACATTTAGGCTATTTCCATAATTTGGCTATTGTTGAAAGTGCTGCTATAACATTGGGGTACAAGTGCCCCTTATGCATCAGCACTCCTGTATCCCTTGGGTAAATTTCTAGCAGTGCTATTGCTGGGTCATAGGATAGATCTATTTTTAATTTTTTGAGGAACCTCCACACTGTTTTCCAGAGTGGCTGCACCAGTTTGCATTCCCACCAACAGTGTAAGAGGGTTCCCATTTCTCCACATCCTCTCCAGCATCTATAATCTCCTGATTTGTTCATTTTGGCCACTCTGACTGGCGTGAGGTGATACCTGAGTGTGGTTTTGATTTGTATTTCCCTGATGAGGAGCGACGTTGAGCATCTTTTCATGTGCCTGTTGGCCATCTAGATGTCTTCTTTAGAGAAGTGTCTATTCATGTCTTCTGCCCATTTCTTCACTGGATTATTTGTTTTTCGGGTGTGGAGTTTGGTGAGTTCTTTATAGATTTTGGATACTAGCCCTTTGTCTGATATGTCATTTGCAAATATCTTTTCCCGTTCCATCGGTTGCCTTTTAGTTTTGTTGATTGTTTCCTTTGCAGTGCAGAAGCTTTTTATCTTCATGAGGTAGGTCCCAATAGTTCATTTTTGCTTTTAATTCCCTTGCCTTTGAGGATGTGTCAAGTAAGAAATTGCTGCGGCTGAGGTCAGAGAGGTCTTTTCTTGCTTGTCCTCTAGGATTTTGATGGTTTCCTGTCTCACATTCAGGTCCTTTATCCATTGTGAGTTTTGTTGTGAATGGTGTAAGAAAGTGGTCTAGTTTCATTCTTCTGCATGTTGCTGTCCAGTTCTCCCAGCACCATTTATTAAAGAGACTGTCTTTTCCATTGGATATTCTTTCCTGCTTTGTCAAAGATTAGTTGGCCATACTTTTGTGGGTCCAATTCTGGAGTCTCTATTCTATTCCATTTGTCGGTGTGTCTGTTTTTGTGCTGATACCATGCTGTGTTGATGATTACAGCTTTGTAGAAGAGGCCAAAGTCTGGGATTGTGATGCCTCTTGCTTTGGTCTTCTTCAAAATTACTTTGGCTATTCAGAGTCTTTTGTGGTTCCATACAAATTTTAGGATTGCTTGTTCTAGCTTCAAGAAGAATGCTGGTGCAATTTTGGTTGGGATTGCATTTAATGTGTAGGTAGCTTTGGGTAGTATTGACATTTTAACAGTATTTATTCTTCCAATCCATGAGCATGGGATATTTTCCATTTCTTTATATCTTCTTCAATTTCCTTCATAAGCTTTCTATAATTTTCAGCATACAGATCTTTTACATCTTTGCTTAGGTTTATCCCTAGGTATTTTATGCTTCTTGGTGCAATTGTGAATGGGATCAGTTTCTTTATTTGTCTTTCTGTCACTTCATTATTAGTGTATAAGAATGCAACTGATTTCTGTACATTAATTTTGTATCCTGTGACTTTGCTGAATTCATGTATCAGTTCTAGCAGACTTTTGGTGGAGTCTATCAGGTTTTTCATGCATAATGTCATCTGCAAAGAGAGAAAGCTTGACTTAATTTTTGCCAATTTTGATGCCTTTGATTTCATTTTTTTGTCTGATTGCTGATGATAGGACTTCCAATGCTATGGTAAACAACAGTGGAGAGAGTGGACATCCCTGTTGTGTTCCTGATGTCAGGGGGAAAACTCTCGGTTTTTCCCCATTGAGGATTATATTAGCTGTGGGCTTTTCATAAATGGCTTTTATGATGTTTAAGTATGTTCCTTCTATCCCAACTTTCTCCAGGGTTTTTATTAAGAAAGGATGCTGAATTTTGTCAAATGCTTTTTCTGCATCCATTGACAGGTTCATATGGTTCTTTTCTTTTTTTTATTAATGCGATGTATCACATTGATTGATTTGTGAATGTTGAACCAGCCCTGCATCTCAGGAATGAGTCCCACTTGATCATGGTGAATAATTCTTTTTATATGCTGTTGAATTCGATTTGCTAGTATCTTACTGAGAATTTTTGCATCCATATTCATCAGGGATATTGGCCTGTAGTTCTCTTTTTCTGCTGGGTCTCTGTCTGGTTTGGGAATCAAAGGAATGCTGGCTTCATAGAATGAGTCTGGAAGTTTTTTTCGTTTTCAATTTTTTGGAAAATCTTGAGAAGGACAAGTGTTACCTCTGCTTTAAATGTCTGGTAGAATTCCCCAGGGAGGCCATCTGATCCTGGACTCTTATTTGTTGGGAGATTTTTGATAACTAATTCAATTTCTTCACTGGTTATGGGTCTGTTCAGATTTTCTATTTCTTCCTGTTTGAGTTTTGGAAGTGTGTGGGTGCTTAGGAATTTGTCCATTTCTTTCCAGGTTGTCCAGTTTGTTGGCATATAATTTTTCATACTATTCCCTGATAATTGCTTGTATTTCTGAGGGATTGGTTGTAATAATTCCATTTTCATTCATGATTTTATCTATTTGGGTCCTCTCCCTTTTCTTTTTGAGAAGCCTGGCGAGGGGTTTATCAATTTTGTTTATTTTTTTCAAAAAACAAACTCTTGGTTTCATTGATCTGATCTTTTTTTTTTATTCTATATTGTTTATTTCTGCTCTGATCTTTATTATTTCTCTTCTTCTGCTGGGTGTGGAGCATCTTTGTGTTTTGCTTCTAGCTCCTTTAGGTGTGCTGTTAGATTTTGTATTTGGGATTTTTCTTGTTTTTTGAGATAGGCCTGGATTGCAATGTATTTTCCTCTCAGGACTGCCTTCACTGCATCCCAAAGCATTTGGATTGTTGTATATTCATTTTCATTTGTTTCCATATATTTTTCAATATCTTCTCTAATTGCCTGGTTGACCCATTCATTCTGTACTAGGGTGTTCTTTAACCTCCATGCTTTTAGAGGTTTTCCAGACTTTTTCCTGTGGTTGACTTCAAGTTTCATAGCATTGTGGTCTGAAAGTGTGCATGGTAGGTTCTCAATTCTTTTATACTTATGAAGGGCTGGTTTTTGACTCAGTATGTGATCTATCTTGGAGAATGTTCCATGTGCACTAGAGAAGAAAGTATATTCTGTTGCTTTGGGATGCAGAGTTCTAAATATATTTGTCAAGTTCATCTGATCCAATGTATCATTCAGGGCTCTTGTTTCTTTATTGATTCTCTGTCTAGCTGAACTATCCATTGTTGTAAGTGGAATATTAAAGTCCCCTGCAATTATCATATTCTTATCAATAAGGTTGCTTATGTTTGTGATTAATTGTTTTATATATTTGGGGGCTCCCACATTTGGCGCATAGACATTTATAATTGTTAGCTCTTCCTGATGGATAGACCCTGTAGTTATTATATAATGCCCTTCTTCATCTCTTGTTACAGCCTTTAATTTAAAGCCTAGTTTTTCTAATATAAGTATGGCTACTCCAGCTTTCTTTTGGCTTCCATTAGCATGATAGATAGTTCTCCATCCCCTCACTTTCATTCTGAAGGTATCCTCAGGTCTAAAATGAGTCTCTTGTAGACAGCAAATAGATGGGTCTTTGTTTTTTAATCCATTCTGATACCCTATGTGTTTTTTTTGGAGCATTTAGTCCATTTACATTCAGTGTTATTATGGAAAGATATGGGTTTATTTTTTTTTTAATTTTTTTTTTCAACGTTTATTTGTTTTTGGGACAGAGAGAGACAGAGCATGAACGGGGGAGGGGCAGAGAGAGAGGGAGACACAGAATCGGAAACAGGCTCCAGGCTCTGAGCCATCAGCCCAGAGCCCGACGCGGGGCTCGAACTCAAGGACCGCGAGATCGTGACCTGGCTGAAGTCGGATGCTTAACTGACTGCGCCACCCAGGCGCCCCGGAAAGATATGGGTTTAGAGTCATTGTGATGTCTGTGGTTTTCATGCTTGTAGTGATGTCTCTGGTACTTTGTGGTCCTTACAACATTTCACTCACAGAATCCCCCTTGGGATCTCTTATGGGGCTGGCTTAATGGTGATGAATTCCTTCAGTTTTTGTTTGGGAAGACCTTTATCTCTTCTTCTATTCTGAATGACAGATTGCTGGATAAAGGATTCTTAGATGCATATTTTTTCTGTTCATCACATTGAAGATTTCCTGCCATTCCTTTCTGGCCTGCCAAGTTTCAGTAGATAGGTCTGCCACTAGTCTTATGGGTTTCCCTTTATAAGTTAGAGCCTGTTTATCCCTAGATGCTTTCAGAATTCTCTCTTTATGCCTTGTATTTTGCCAGTCACTATGATATGTCATGCAGAAGATCTATTCAGGTTACATCTGTAGGGTGTTCTCTGTGCCTCTTGGATTTCAATGCCTTTTTCCTTCCCCAGATCAGGGAAGTTCTCAACTATGATTTGTTCAAGTACACCTTCAGCCCCTTTCCCTCTCTCTTCCTCTTCTGAAATTCCTATGATATAGATATTCTTCTGTTTGATTGAATCACTTAGTTCTCTAATTCTCCCCTCATGATCTTGGACCTTTTTATCTCTCGTTTTCTCAGCTTCCTATTTTTCCATAATTTCTTCTTCTAATTCACCTATTCTCTCCTCTGCCTCTTCAATCTGTGCTATGGCTGCCTCCATTTTATTTTGCACCTCATTTATAGAATTTTTTAGCTCCTCATGACTATGTATTAGTCCTTTGGTCTCTGTAGAAATAGATTCTTTGCTATCCTCTATGCTTTTTTCAAGCGCAGTGATTAATTTTATGACCATTATTCTAAATTATTGGTCAGTTATATTGCTTAAATCATTTTTGGTTAATTCGTTAGTTGTCGCTACTTCCTGGAGTTTCTTTTGAGGAGAGTTCTTTAGGTTCGTCATTTTGGGTAGTCCCTGTGGTAGCTCCAAACTGCAGGGCACTTGCCCTGTGCTGTCTGGAGTAAATTGTGTTAGTGGGCGGGGCAGTAGTCAAACCCGATGTCTGTCCCCAGCCCACTGCTGGGGCCACAGTCAGACTCATGTGTACCTTATCTTTCCCTCTCCCAGGGGCAGGACTCACTGTGAGAGGCGTGGCCCCAGTCTGGGCTACTTGCACACTGCCAGGCTTGTGGTGCTGCTTTGATGGGATCTGGCGTATTAGCCAGGGTGGATCTGCAAGTTGCACGGGGGCAGGAGGGGTAGGGTCAGCTCACTTTGTCGCCGGGAGGGGCCCTGCAGCACTGGTAGGGAGGCAGACCCATTGGAGGGATGGATCCACAGAAACACAGCATTGGGCATTTGCACAGTGCCAGCAAGTTTGGTGACGGGAACTGGTTCCCTTTGGGATTTTGGCTGGGTTATGGGAGAGGGAGATGGCGCTTGTCAGCACCGTTGTTCCCCATGGAGCTGAGCTCTGTCTTCCAGGGCTCAACACCTCTCCCTCCTGGTGTCCTCTTGCCCTCCTGCTCCCAGAGCAGAGCTGTTGACTTATAACATTACAGATGTTAAGTCCCGCTGGATGTCAGAACTCATGGAGTCTGGCCCCTCTGCTTTTGCAAGCCAGATTCGGTGTTCTGCCTTGCTGGGTGGGCTGCCCCTCCACCACCCAGGCTCCCTGCCACCAGTCTGTGTAGCATGCACCGCCTCTCTGCCCTTCCTACCCTCTTCCTGGGCCTCTTGTCTATGCTTGGCTCTGGAGAGTCCGTTCTGCTAGTCTTCCAGCAGTTTTCTGGGTTATTTAGGCAGATGTGGGTGGAATGTAAGTGATCACCAGGAGGAGGTGAGCCCAGTGTCCTCCTATGCTGCCATCTTCCATGTTCCTCTGCAAAATCCCCATATTTTCTTAAACTCTTTAAATTGGGATCCTTGAGTCTTTGAGATTTAAATATAATATAACTTTGAGATTGAAATATAATATAACTTTGACATTTAAATTTAAATATAACATAACTTCGAGACTTAAATTTAAATATAATATTTAAGTATTTACAACATATAAGGCCCGTTATGTTATTCCTAATAATTTTGAGACTCAAATGTATACTAAATATCATTTTATTTTATCCACCTTTATTGAGATGTAAATAACATTTCACATTGTGTAAATTTAAGGTGTACAACATGATTTTATTATGTGTATATTGCAAAATAATTACCATACTACCATTAATTAATGCCTCCATCAACTCACATAATTACGTGTGTGTGTGTGTGTGTATGTGTGTGTGTGTGTGTGTTACAAAAATTTAACATATACTCTCTTAGCAACTTTCAAGTATATAACACAGCATTGTTAATTATGGTCACTATGGTGTACACTAGATCCCCTGAAATTATTCATCTCATAACTGGAAGTTTGTACCTTTGACCAACGTCTTCCTATTACTCTCACTCCCCAGCCTCTGGCAATCACCATTCTACTATCTTTTCCTATGAGCTCAACTTTTAAAATTCCACGAGGGGCACCTGGGTGGCTCAGTTGGTTGAGCGACTGACTTCAGCTCAGGTCATGACTTCACGGTTTGTGAGTTCAAGCCCTGCATCGAGCTCTGTGCTGACAGCAGCTTGGAGCCTGCTTCTGATTCTGTGTCTCCCTCTCTCTCTGCCCCTCCCCCATTCATGCTCTGTCTCTCTCTCTGTCTCAGAATAAACATTAAAATTTTTTTTTAATAAAAAAATAAAAAAATAAATTCCACATATAAGTGATACCATGTAGTATTTTTCATTCTCTGGCTTATTTCATTTAGCATAATGCCTTCCAAGTCCACCCATGTTCCCACAAATGGTAGGATTTCCTCCTATCTCATGGCTGAATAATATCTATTGTATATATAAAACATCCCTTCTTTACCCATTCATCTGGAGATGAACACTTAACTTGTTTCTATATCTTGGCTCTTGTGAATAATGCTGCAGTGAACAAAGGAGTGCAGATATCTCTTAGAAATACTGATTTCATTTCCTTTGGATATATACCAGAAGTGGGATTGCTGGATCATGTGGTAGTTATATTTTTAATTTTTTTAGAAACCTCCAAATTGTTTTCCATATTGGTACACCAGTTTAAATTCCTACCAATAGTGTGCAAGGATTCCCTAGTCTCTCCATCGTCACCAACAATTGTTATCCCTTGTCTTTTTGATGATAGCCATCCTAGCACGTGTGAGGTGATATCTCATTGTAGTTTTGATTCCCATTTCACTGATAATTAGCGGTGATTAGTACGGGTTGGCCATCTGTATATCTTCTTTGGAAAATGTCTATTCAGGTCCTATGCCCATTTTTTAATCATACTTTTTTTTGCTATTCAGTTATAGGATTTTAAAATATATTTTGGATATTAACCCCTTATCAGATACATGATTTGCAAAAGTTTCTCCCATCCCATAGGTTGCCTTTTAATTTTGTTGATTTGTGTGTGTGTGTGTGTGTGTGTGTGTGTGCAAAAGCTTTTAAAATGATTTGGTTCCACTTGTTTTTATGTTATGTTATGTTATGTTATGTTATGTTATGTTATGTTATTTCAATTTCCAACAAATGTATTAAGTACTTAAATATAGTGTTGAACTGAATAAAAGCAGATAAAATTATTTAAGTTTTCTATTAGGAAATTGTTCCTGATGCATTATAGCAAAGCATCAGGCTCTTTCTGCTACTTCCTGCCTTGTTTTTTTAAACCCACCGTGACTTACTTCTTCTCATGTAGAATAGAAATTATTATGTTATTGGTTTATTTGAAATCTAATTTGGATGATACTCAGAATTTGTGAATCTCTTAAAACAAAGCCTTGCACATAGTAAGGAATCAAGAAATATTAATTATTACAATGCAGGACTAGTTCAGAACACATGAAATTCTTTATCAAATGCAATGTATTATTTGGTCCACTAATATAAATTCTGTAGTTTTAACAATAAACACCAGAGGAACTTTCTGTAGATCCCACGTCCTTTAGTATAGCTCCAAACCCCTCTATAATAAAACAACACATCAGAGAAAGGTATACCATTAGACTTAATGTGGAATGATTCGGGAAATTGTCCTTAACAGTAACATTTAAATGTTTAACATTTTTTTGACTGTTTTTAAATTTTATTTTCAATTTTTTAAAATTTACGTCCTTATTAGTTAGTACACAGTGCAACAATGATTTCAGGAGTAGATTCCTTAGTGGACCTTACCCATTTAGCCCATCCCCCCTCCCAAAACCCCTCCAGTAATTCTGTTTGTTCTCCATATTTAAGAGTCTCTTATGTTTTGTCCCCCTCCCTGTTTTTATATTATTTTTGTTTCCCTTCCCTTGTGTTCATCTGTTTTGTCTCTTAAAGTCCTCATATGAGTGAATTCATATGATATTTGTCCTTCTATGACTGACTAATTTCACTTAGCATAATACCTGCAGTTCCATCCACATAGTTGCAAATGGCAAGATTACATTCTTTTTGATTGCCAAGTAATACTCCATTGTATATATACATACCACACCTTCTTTATCCATTCATCCATCAATGGACATTTGGGCTCTTTCCATACTTTGGCTATTGTTGATAGTGCTGCTATAAACATTGGGGTGCATATGTCCCTTCGAAATAGCATACCTATATCCCTTGGATAAATGCCTAGTAGTACAACTGCTGGGTTGTAGGGTAGTTCTATTTTTAGTTTTTTGAGGAACTTCCATACTGTTTTCCAGAGTGGCTGCCCCAGCTTGCATTCCCATGTTTCTATTTTATTGTTTGTGCTTTTCATGTCATTTCTAAAAAAAAATGTTGCTAAGGTCACTATCAAGGAGTTCTTCCCTATGTTTTCCTCTATGATTTTATGATTTCAGATCTTATGTTTCAGTGTTTAATCCATTTGAAGTTAATTTTGTTTGTGGTGTAAGATAGGCATCCAATTTGGTTTCTTTGCTCATGATCATCCAGTTTTCCTACACCAAGATTATCCTTTTCCATTGAGTATGCTTGACTGTCTTGTCAAATATGAATTGATCAACTATGCAAGGGTTTATTTCTCAGCTCTTGATTCTGTTCTGTTGGTCCGTGTATCTATTTTTGTTGCTAGTACCATGTTGTTTTGATTACCATAGCTTTGTATTATAGTTTGAAATCAGGAAGCGTGATGCCTCCAGCTTTTTTTTTTTTCTCTCAAGAGTGCTTTGGCTATTTGGTGTCTTTTGCGTGGTTTCATATGAATTTTAGAATTGTTTGTTATATTTCTGTGAAAAATGCTATCAAAATTTTGATAGAGACTGCTTTGAATATGTAGATAACTTTGGATAGTATGGACATTTTAAATAACATTACTTCTTCCAATCAATGGACTCAGGATATTTTTTTCATTTATGTATGTCATTAATTTCTTTTATCAAAGTCATATAGCTTTCAGTGTACAGTTCTTTCACCTAATTAGTTAAATTTATTCCTATGTACATTATTTTATTATTTTTGATGCTATCATAAATAGAATTGTTTTCTTCCTTTTTCAAATATATTTTATAGTTAGTGTATAGAAGTGCAACAGATTTCTGTATATTGATTTTTGTATCCTACAACTTTACTTTCATTTGTTAAGTACTTCTAATAGTTTTTTTGTGGGCTTTAGGGTTTTCTATAATGCAATTTTCTATCATAAATATAATAATATAATATATAATAAATACAAATTTCTATAATGTACAATTCTATTTCACCCTTTCTGACTTGGATGCCTTTTATTTCTTTTTCTTGCTTGATTGCTTTGGGTAGGACTTCTTGTGTTGAATAAGTATACAGAGAGTGAGTAACCTTGCCTTGTTCCTGATCTTTAAGGAAAAGCTTTCAGACTTTCACCATTGAGTATCATGTTAGAGTGGGCTTATTATATGTGGCATTTACTGTGAGCAAATATGTTCCTTTTCTATCCAGTTTGTTGACAGTTTTTATCATGAATGGATGTTGAATTTTGTCAAATGATTTTTCTGCACCTACTGAGATGATCATGCACTTTTTATCTTTCATTATTTTAGCATGGTGTATCACGTTTGTTGATTTGTGCATATTGAACTATCCTTGCACCTTAAGGATAAATCCTACTTGATTCTCTTAATATACTCTTGAATTCAGTTAGGTAGAATGTTTTTGAGAATTTTTTCATCTATATTCATCAGGAATATTTGCCAGTAACTTTCTTTTTTTTCTAGTATTTTTGTTTGGCTCTGGTTTTAGCGTAATGTTGGCCTTGTAAAATGCCTTTGCAAGTATTTTTTTCCTCTTTAACTTGTCTGGAAGAGTTTGAGAAGGATTGGTGTTAATTCTTGAAATGCTTGGTAGAAAGAAATCATCTGGTCCTGGACTTCTCTTTGTTGGGAGGTTTTGATTACTGATTCAATCTCCTTAAAATTAATTGATCAGTTCAGATTTTCTATTTCTTCATGATTCAGTCTTGGTATGTTGTGTGTTTCTAGTAATTTATCCATTTCTTCTAGTTTATCCAATCTGTTGGTGTATAATTATCCATATTAGTCTCTTATGATCCTTTGAATTTCTGTGTATCATTTGTAATACCTCCTCTTTTATTTCTGGTTTTAATTATTTGAGTTTTGTCTCTCTTTCTCTCAGTAAGGCTAGGTAAAGTTTTCTCAACTTTCTTTATTTTTCCAAAAAAACAAGCTCTTTGTTTCACTGATATTTCTTGTTTGTTTGTTTGTTTGTTTGTTTGTTTTGGGGGGTCTGTAACTTATTTCTCCTCTGATCTTTGTTATTTTTTTCTTTTCACTAAATATAGTATCATCTTAGTTTGTTTCTTTTCTATTTCCTTGAGGTGTAAATTTAGGTTGTTTAATTAAGATCTTTCCTTTTTTCTTAATGTAGGTGTTTATTGCTAAATTCCCTCTTAGAACTGCTTTTGTTGTGTCCCATAAGTTTTCATACATCATGTTTCCATTTTGGCTTGCTTCAAGATACTTTTTTATTTCCCTTTTTATTTCTTTCCTGACCAATTGATTGCTCAGGAGTGTAGTGTTATTTCCACACATTTGGGAATTTTCCAGTTTCTTATTGATTTCTAGTTTCATACCATTGTGATTGGAAAATGTATCTGATATATTTCAGTCTTCTCAAGTTTGCTAAGGCTTGTTTTGTGTCCTAATTTAATGATCTATCCTGAAGAATGTTCTGTGTGTTCTTGAGAGTAATGTGTATTCTGCTGCTGATAGATAAAATGTTCTGTGTATGTCTGTTAGGCCTATTTGGGCTAGAATATGGTTTAAGTCCAATGTTTCCTTATTGATTTTATGTCTGGAATATTTCTCTATTGTTGAAAGTGAGGTATTGAAGCCCTCTATTATTATTGTATTGCTAGTTCTCACTTCAGATCTGTTGGTATTTGCTTAATATATGTGGGTGTTCTGATGTTGGGTGCATATGTATATATATGATTCTTATATCCTCGTGAATTGACACTTTATCATTACATAATGACCTCTTTGTCTCTTTTTATAAGCTTTGGATTAAAGTCTCTTTTTCTGATATAAGTGTAGCTACCTTTGCTCTCTTTGTTTCTACTTGCCTATTAATATTTTCCCATCCCTTTACTTTGAGCCCATGTGTATCTAGCAGAAGTGTCTCTTGCAGGCAACATATAGTTGGGTCTTGTTTTTGTGTTATGTTTTTTGTTTTTTAATCCATTCAGCCACTCTGTATTTTGACTGAGTATTTAATCAATTCACATTTAAGATGATTATTAATAGCTATTAATAATGAAGGACTTATTAATGCCATGATATGGTTTTTTTTGCTATTTTGTAGTTCCCTTTTTTTTTTCTTCCTCTTTTAATGTCTTCATTTGAAAACTGATGATTTTCTGTAATGCTATGCTCCAATTCCTTTTCTTTATCTTTTGTGTATCTGCTATAAGTGTTTGCTTTTTGGTTGTCATGAGGTTTACATAAAACATAGGTATAACAATCTCTTTCATGCTGATAACCAATTAACTTTGGTCACATACAAAGCTCTACCCTTTTACTCCCCATCTTCATGTTTTTGATATTACAATTTACCCTTTTTATTGGTATATATTAACAAATTATTATAACTATTGTTATTTTAATACTTTTGTCCTTTAATTTTTCTAATAGAGTTATGAGGTTAGCACACCATCATATTACAGTATTAGAGTACTCTGAATTTGACTTGTATTTATCTTTACCATTTTGTTGTATATTTTCATATATTCTCACACTCCCAATTAGTGTCCTTTCATTTCAGCTTGAAGACTTCATTTTAGCACTTCTTGTAAGGTAGATTTAGTGGTGATACACTCCCGGAGCTTCTGTTTGCTTGGGAAAGGGTTTATGTCTCCTTCATTTCTGAAGGACTATTTTGCTGGGTGAAGTACTCTTGGTTTGCAGTTTTGTGTTTTGTGATTTTTTTTCTCCCTCAGCACTTTGACTATATCATCCTACTCTCTGCTCTCCTGCAAAACTTTGCTGAGAAATCCACTGATAGCCTTATATATATGCTCCCTATGAGACAATTTTTTTTCTTGCTGCTTTTTAAACTCTATTATTGCTTTGATTTCAAATAGTTTTATTTTAATGTAACTTGAAGAAGATTGTTTGGGATTGAAATTTTGAGGTGATCTATTAGCTTTGTGAACTTGAATATGAAAATCTCTCCCCAGATTTGGGTAGTTCTCATTTACTTTTGCTAAGTTTTCTGTCCCCTTCCTCCCTCTCTTCTTCTGGGGATCTAATAATTTACAGATTACTTCTCTGAATAGTATATCATAGTTCATGTAGGCTTTCTTTACCTCTGACTATACAATTTCAGAGGCTCCATTTTCTGTTTCACAAATTCTTTCTTTTGTTTTTTCATTCTGCTATCAATGTTCTTTATTACATTTTTCTTTTCGTTCACTGTATTCTTCAGCTCCAGAATTTCTGTTTGGTTCCTTTTGTGATTCCTGTCTCTTTGTTAAACCTCTCATTTTGTTTGTTTATATTTTTCTGATTTTATTAAATTGTCTTTCTGTGCTTTCTTGTAGCTCACAGAGCTTCCTTAAAACAGCTAATTTGAATTACTTATTGGGTAAATCACAGAGTTCCATCTTTGGGGCTAGTGCTTGCCACAGAACCAAAGGCAAATGGAAATGGGTTTATAGCGAATTTCTCAGGTTCACAGAACTGTTTTAGGGACTACAGCTAGAAGCATGGTTGGCAATTAAGCTGACTTGGAGCTAACCTGTCTTCTTAAATTGGCTCTTCTTGTTCTTGGACTCCACTACGGTTTCACAATTTCCTGCCTAGATTTGATGGCTCCTATAAAGATATTTAGTTAGTCTAAGGACTGGTGTTGAGGAGGGATACAAACAAAGGATGTCTTATTTGACCATTGTGGTGATGTCACTCAAATATTTTCTATTTTAAATGTGTGAATTTGGTAATTTAAACTTTTATGTTAGTCTCATTTGTTTATTTACTTTAACAACATAAACATTCAAGGGATAAAAGATGAGATGGGAAGTAACTAAAGTTTTCTTTTTAATTTTAAATAGAGCTATTCCATGATTTTATTTTTCTAAATAATTTCTGAGACACTCATGAGGTGGAATTGTCAACCCAGAGAAATGATGCTGAAATCCTTGGCAGGAATTCAACTGCAAACTGAAGTCACATCAAATTCCATAGAATAATTTGTTTCTTTAAGATGAATACCTAATGAAGTTAGTCACCTTTGTAACAAATTGGCATATTCCTGGCCATATATTTATTTTCAATTTTATCAATCTCTTATTATGGACAAGTGTTTTACATACATAAATGTATTTAACATTCACAATAATCAGGTATTATTTCCTATTTTATAAATAAGAAAATTGGAAGATATTGCATCTTCTGTCATTAAAATTAAGAACATACTATGATCCAGGCACTGTTTTTGTCGCAGAGGAGATAAAATAATGAATAAATCAAACAGACAATATCCTGCTATCATGGAGCTTGTATTAAATTGAGGGTGGGATACAGGAAATAAATGAATAGCTATGGTTTTAGGGTTATAAAATCAATATAAATAAGTCAGGGTAAGGAGGTAGAGAATGGTGAGACTAGGGATATAAATCTCAGGATTCCTTTAGGTGGTATAATTAAGGAAGGCCTCTCTGTTTATATGGCATTTCAACCTGAATGAAAAGAGCAAGAGAACCGGGATGATATTTTAGGAAAGGGTATTCTAGTAAGAGAGAATAAAATAAATAAGTTGGAAGGTTCTTAAAGTCCTTAAATATTAGTTTGTTTGGGATGGCAAGAATAGTCTGGATGGAAAGGCATGACTGTGTGTGAATGTGATAGGAAAAATGTCCAAGAGGGGACAGAGCATTGGCAAGCCACTGGAAGGGGGTTTATTATGTCAGATCTCTTCAGGTGAAGATTCTGAATGGGCTAGAAGCCACTGGAAGATTTTGAGCAGAGTAGTGACATGTTCTGATGTATGTTTGAAAAATAGCACTCTCAATGTCCTTATTAGAGCAAGGTAGAAATAAGTAGCCTACCAAGAAGAATCTTAATAGTATGGCAAGAGACCAGGTTGATAATGTTGGATGATATGAAAAGTGGTTGGGCTCTAGGTTTTTTTTTGAATACAGAGAACAAGATAAGAATTAAGGAGATATCCAATGTATTTGATCTGGGCATTGGGGAAAATGAAAGTTCCATCTTATTAAAAATTTCAGGGAAAGAGCATGTTTTAGAGTGTAATTGTATCAATACTTTGATTTACAGTATGTTAAGTATGGAATTTGTTAGATATTTAAGACATGTTATAAGTAAGGGGCTCCTGGGTGGCTCAGTCGGTTAAATGTCTGACTCCTGATTTTGCCTCAGATCATGATCTTGTGATTTGTGAGTTTGAAACCCTCATTAGGGCACTTAGAGTGCAGAGCCTGCTTGGGATTCTCTCTCTCTCCCTCTCTCTGCCCCTCCCCTGCTTGTGCTCTCTCTCTCTCTCTCTCTCTCTCTCTCTCCCAAAATAAAGAAAACTTAAAAAAAAGAATGTGCTATAAGTAAGCAACTGGAAACAGTCTAGTGTTCAGGGAAAAGATTACACTTAAAGACATGGATTTAAATAAAATTACCTGTCAAGTGTATGTAGATACATGAGAAGAGGTCTGCAGAAGATGAGGAAAATCCAACAAGATACTGAGAAGTTACAGCAAATGAGAGAGTAGGACCTGAGAGAGAGGGAGGAGAGGTGTTTTTGAAGGCCAAATGAAGAAAGCATGAACTGTTCAGGAAGGGGAAAGTGATTAAGAGGTGCGGTCTTACAAAAACAGCCCTGACATTTGGATTTGCAATGTGGAGGTCATTGCTGACCTTGGTAAGATGGTGTAAGGAGGAAGAAGTGATATTTGGGGTTCCTGTTTTCCCTATAGAATTAAGAGCAAAAACATTAGGTGACAGAGGGGAAGATGGGGTTTTGGATATTATAAGAGAAAGGTGATCTGTCATCTAGGAGAGTGGGAGAATAATTTTACTGTGGCACTTTTATAGAATTTCAGGCAAGATTACCTCTCCACTTGTGGTTTATGGTCATGTACTTGAGACCAGCTTGGTTCTGAAATTTTCTTTAGCCATGTTCAGCTTCTCAGGTAAGGGTAGTAAAGGTGAAGACTACAAGTTAACCAGAGTTGGGATCTTGGCAAGTTAGTATACTAGGGGGAGAGATGGAGAAAGTGAATATCATGATGGATCATGGAATGTAAATAGGGAAAGGATTTATTTTTAATTATGAAGGAGATAATGGAGAAAAATAATATCAATAGATTAGAGATCCCAGTAAGGCAAAGGGTTTTTGGAGTTGGGATACAGAAGATCCAACAATATCTTAGTTGTGGAGAGTGGGATATTAGAAACTGAGACATTCCAGAGTGCAGTTCTTGGTAACAACAAATTTTAGTTACTGAGTCAGGTAATTTTGCTGATGATGGATTCTGATCTTTCCAGAGCAAATTGGAAGAGTGTGTGGATATGAAAGAGAAGTTGGAAAAATGTATTCGATAAGGGGCTATATAAAATGTACCACAGGGATCACAGTTTAAAGGGGCTTAGAGTCATAGACTTGTGGTTTCTGAAACAACCAGAGCCTGAGGAACTAGTCTTAAAAGTATCTTAGAAGGTAATAATCAGATCTAATTAGATCTTCCTTAGTCAGTTCTCCTCTTTGGCTGCACATTAGAATTACCTGGGGGAACTTAAAAACTCTCCAATGCCCAAGCTTCACCCCAGACCAATTAAATCAAAATCTCTAAGGGTGGGACCCAGACATCAGCATTTTTTTAAGTTCTCCTGGTGATTCCAATATGCAATCAAGGCTGAAAGCCAGTTTTCTAATTTGTGAAGCCAGAAGCAGCAGCAAGAAATTTTGACTCTGGAGCCTGGGTTCTGCACGCTAAGATAGACCACCTCCAGCACTCTCTGCATATAAAGTAGGAGTCAGATTTGCTCTCCTCCTGGGTCTGATCATCTAAGGAGCTAAGGTTTATGAGAGAAGCAAACCAGATGACTCAAAACAGTCCAGTAGATAAATTTGTGTATATTGGCCAATAAAAAGTAAAAATGAAAGTTTCCTCCTCAAGAGCTGAACAATCACAGTTTGAGACTCTGTTCTGCAGGACAGCAGGTCACCGCTGAAATGGCAATTGATTATACATACGTTGCTCTGAGCACTCCTTAGGAACTGTTTCAGAAGAATGTCAGGTGAAAGGTTCACAGCACAACTTTTCATGGTTAATTAGCAGTTAGAATCGCTTCAAGAAATTGAACAGGGAGGAGCAGATGGTCTCCCAGCTCACCTTGGGGCAGTAATTTGTATGTCTCAGCCATTAGTCTTGGTTGCTAACATCATCATCTAGAGGTAATGCAATCTTATATTTTTGCTTATTTTCCATTTAGTTGCTAAATAATTTAACTCCAAAATCTAATTTCTGTTAAAAAAAGAAAAATTAAATGAAATGTTTGTATCGGAGCTATTTAATTTGAAATATGTTGCCATAATAATCTGACATAGGTGTAACACCATAAAACACACCTGATTACTTTGTTTTAAGTGCTCAGACAACACTGTTATGCTCTGGCAAGTGAAGAAATCCTACTTGCAAATTACAATGAACATTATATTTTATTGGCATATCAATTAAATTTTACAGAGGAGTAAAGGTTTGCTTTTGTGTTAAAAACACTTTTATTGAAAATTTATCTCTTTAAATGGTCCTGTTTTTTGAAAAAAACACAAAAAAAACCAGTTGTAATATTTTAGAAAGCCAGTATGTTCCTTTTAGTGTATAAACAGTTTAGTTTTGTTATTTTTAAAATTAATCTTTATTTCACAAACATTTATAGCACTCTGAAAAGGTTTTAAATCTTATTTACTAGTTCCATAGTTTTTGAGATTAAGGTGTAGAAATGGGATCTGCCATAAACTATTTTGTATTTTGCTAATCTGTAGGTCTAAGTAGCAAACTGACCTAACAAAGGATGATGATTCTTCTCACCTTCCTTCACCTGGAAATGTGTTTAGTTCTCTTTGAAAAGAAGGCATTACTTAAGTTTAACTTATTATTTTCCCAGTTGGAGTGACAGAAAATGTTGGGTGACCTTTGTAGAGTTACTTATTGTCTCTGTGAAAATTTCCTCCATCCAAAGTTGAAAAAATACCTGCTGAGCTAAGGACTGGTGAAGACAATGCTTGTCAAACATTTTTGTGCTACTTCTCAGAAAGAAGTCAACTGTGATAAATAGACCTTCAGGACAAGTTTTTTAAAATTCACCAAAGTGCCAAACTTTTCCAAGTCCATCCACACTTCATCAGTCTTTTCCATTCCCAGAATTGGTTCTAGGCAAAATATTGCAGTGAACAGTTTAAAATTTACCTTGTCTTTATTCCTTTCTCTTCTATGGGTCTATAATGTATCTTTGGATTTCATCTTCTATTTACTCTAACATATGTAGTTTCACCTTCCTACATTAAGGGCTGCATGTGCCCAAATCAGCCCCATTTTAAGTCTTTTGTCACTTAAAAAAAAATCTTGTTTGGACTCTACCCCAAACCAATTAAATCAGACACTCAGAAGTTGTAGCTTGGAGAATATTTAGGTTTAAAAGCTCCCAGGTGACTCTAATGAACCGGCCTGGCTAAATATCACTGTCTTAAAGCCAAAGCCATGGATTCCTAAGGGTGTAATTCTAAAAAGTTAGCATGTGAGTAAAAAATGATATCTGTAGACCAGAAATCCTTACAGGCCATTTATGAGCCCAGAACTAATGAGAGGACATTGTTTTATCAACCTGA
The DNA here is from genome assembly GCF_016509475.1 of Prionailurus bengalensis. Classification (NCBI taxonomy): domain Eukaryota; kingdom Metazoa; phylum Chordata; class Mammalia; order Carnivora; family Felidae; genus Prionailurus; species Prionailurus bengalensis. The sequence continues at coordinate 94,697,089 of NC_057355.1, forward strand.
AGGATGACAGCAACTCAACTAAAAATAGTTTTATCTTTCTATGAAATTCCTCAGTGGCCATGACCTTTATTTTCTTTCCTCTTAGGCACTGGGATTACCTGTAGTAATCTATCACACATTGAATGCATTATTATTCTCATTTTATCTGATAGCATAACATCCACCAAGAAGTGACTAACTTCCTAATTTTGTGAGGGTGGGAAAAACTCCAAACTTACTTGATATTATGTCACAGTGAATCTCCTGGCTGTCGGAAACATCTCTAATCACTACAATGGCAATAGTTACCTGTTCCCTTTGTGTGCTTTAGTTAGCTTAGTGAAACTCTGCTTGCTTGGAGTTGGCTGTCTGTTCAGGATGATTAGGAGGATATCCTCAGAATTTTAAAACTATTGGATGTTGTTCATGACCATGGTGACTTTGGGTTCAAAACCATCGTTTTCTAAGCTAATTGCTTTTTGAATGTTGGACCAGGTATTGGAAAATAAACACTGGAAGTTCCTTGTGTTCTTCAAGTAAGTATTTACATACACGGTGAAGATACAAGTCTTTGGTAGAAAGTTATGTGATAAGGATCAATAATAAGCTCATGTTTAATGCCAGTTTTTGAGCTCTTTTGAAATTGTACCCTGAACCTGATTATAGCAAAACTGCATTTGTGGCTGTTTACTCAAGTAGTAAAATGGAGAAAACTGCAACACTTGCTTTTGTTCAAGCCCTTATCCCTTCCACTAAATTATGGTTTAGAAGACATGTCTTTTAAATACATTTTAGAGGCATTCATCCTGCCCCACACTCAATGTAACCTTTGAGAGGGATGCTAAAAGGTCAAAGTCAAGGATACTATTGATTAACAGTGTTAGGACTTTTCTTGTATAATGCTGGAAGAGATTAAAATCTATTTTAAGACTTCTAGTCTCCTATAAGGAGCTTGTAAGTTGCCACTCTATCTTAACTAAAAACCTGAACAGACTAAAAAATCAACAATTCTTGGACCTGAAGGTGAGAGGAGACATAGGACAAACTACTGTCCCCAAGATTGAAGAGTCAGGAAAATACAGGGAGTAGAGCTCCTGAGAGGAGAAACTCAGGAGTAGAAACCATGGCAGGAACTAGTGCCAGGGAAGGAAAACCTGAACTATAAAACTAAGAAATTGCTTGAAGTTCAGGGTAGATAATTTTGAGTGTTAAAAACAGGGGCTTCAGTCATGGGCAGGGGCCCTGCAATATGTGAGATTTACCTCCAGAAACTTGACCAGGTTCCTAGTAAATATAGGAGAATAATTCCTTCAGGCTTCTTGAAGGGGGAGGAACAAAGGAAACATTTTGAGATACTCAGAGCATTGTATTCTTCTTAATAAGATAAGCCCTCAGTAGAAACTAGTTAACTGGAGTCTAACTTGCTGGTGTATTATCAGAGCCCGGCTGACTGAGAGGAATGGAACTACCTAACCCCAACATCCTCTAGCTATCCCGCACCACCTAATTGGGGAGAAAACACCTGAGAAACACTTGTGAAGTTTATTGTGCAGAGGCATAGGCTCACGAAAAGACGGAGACCTAATCGAAGGACTAAAAATTATTTCCCTCACTACCATATTACTAAAGGCCTTTTTATAGCAGTTCCTTTTATGCAATTCCCCATATCTGGCTATCAAGAACAAAATAAAGGCATATTAAAAGGCAAAACAAGGGGTGTCTGGGTGGCTCAGTCGGTTAAACGTCTGGCTCTTGATTTTGGTTCAGGTCACGATTTCACGGTTCACAGTATCGAGCCCCACATGGGGCTCTGTGCTGGCGGCATGGGACCTGTTTGGGATTCTCTCTCTTTGCCCCTCCCCACCCTCCACATGCTTGTGTGCTCGCTCGCTCTCAAAATAAGTAAAAAAACATTAAAAAAAATAAAAGGCAAAACAAACACAATTTATTATTTATTTTTTAAAAAGATGACTTAAATTTTTTAATGTTTGTTTTTCAGAGAGAGAGAGAGTGTGAGCAGGAGAGGGCAGAGAGAGAGGGAGACAAGAATCTGAAGCAGGCTCCAAGCCCTGAGCTGTCAGCGCCCAGCCCAATGGCCTGATGTGGGGCTTTAACTCATGAATCACCGAGATCATGACCTGAGTCGAAGTCAGATGCTTAACTGACTGAACAACCCAGGTGCCCCCAAAAAACAAAATTTAAAGAAACAGAACAAGCATCAGAACTAGACATGGTAGGGATATTGGAGTGAACATATATTTTGTCCATTCAGTGGTCCTTTGCTTGGTCTGTAATGTATATTTTTGGAATATTCTAATTGTTTTGATAGGACCACTGGGAATGTTTCTTACTTGCTCTGGGCTTAAATAAAATGCTTTATGCTTTTGGGAGAAACTAGTTTTCTCCTTGATGTGTTATTACCATTAGCAATATAAAATACTGATAACAAAAGAACAATTGTGGCCTTAGGGACTTGGCTTCATAGGCTTACCTGTTGTAAACAGAGGATCTATAATTTATAGGTGGCTGAGTCCACTTGCCAAAGCTGGGGTACCCCAGAGTTATTTGGTGTCAAGTCCTTTTTAATTGTAAATATTGTTTCATTTGAATGTTAACATATGTAATTTATTTGTAATCAAAGCACAATTTTATTTCCATGTTCCACTTAGAGAGGCGGTGTTCTTACTCTGACCCTTGGTGAAATTTTGACAGACCCATTTCTTGTTCCTGTCTGATAACAGTTTTAGTGTTTTAGTCCTTCTAAGTTAAAAATATAGTGTTAATTCATTATGTAAAAAATCGCCATAAATAATAATCAATATTTTAACCTTCACTGAGGATTATACCTCTTTTTCCTCTATAGGAAGGTCTAGCATTTGGTAGTCTCTTCCTTCTTCAGCTAAGACCTATAGCAGATGAAAATCTTTGATCTAATAAGGGGATGATAATATACTCAGCTTCTTTTTTTCTATCCCCCTTCTTACCTTACTTCCTCTTCTACTGTCTATATCCAACAAAAGGAAATAAGTGGAGAGAAAAGAAAAAGACACAGGACAGAGAAATATCTTACTTGACAGATGTCTGGCGATGTCATAAACTGACTTCAAGGTTTTTGGGCCTGGTAGATGTCACAGGTGCTGATTTTTTTTTTCTTGTAGGTGCTAGTGTGTGTGTGTGTGTGTGTGTGTGTGTGTGTGTGTGTGTCCTGAAGATTCCATCACTGAGGACTCGTTTAGCTCTATGTCATGATATGTACAATACAGTGCTTTCCTCAGTCTACTGCTCTACCTCTAGCCCCTGTTCTCTGGTAGTCCATACACAAAGAAGCTATTGGTGTTGTTTAAACTTTTCAGGAGGAAAGGTAGGAACTGGGCCTTAAAATGGCTTCAAATTTGCTTTTTCTCTTTCTGGCATAGCTCACCGTCTTAGACCTGGCCTTTTCTGGGTATGAAGGCCAGCCCCAACACAGTTATGTTTATTCTGCTAACACAAGCCACTTTAAAATTCTGAAACATTTGCTATATTTTCATACTTTAGAGAATTGACATTCTAGGATCTGGAAGTAGTACAATGGAATCTAAGGTTTTAGATAGAAAATTTCTCACCTTCCATACTTACCCCATTCTCTTGGGATTTCCATCAATGAGTCTCTTTAAAAATCCACTCTCTCCATACCTTGACCCAATTTATTATCTCTGATTTGCTTTAGGAATCCAAGAATTGTTGGTATTAATGTTTTCTTTGCAAATTTTACATATGGTCATCTGTCTTACACTCATTTTTATTGGTGTGTATTATATTTTTTGACTTAATTGAAATCAAAGCAAAAAGACTTGCGTTTTAACATCCTGTTACATGTGTATTTGCCTGGAGTGTCTCCTCTTAATATCTTCTTCCAGAACCAAAGATACTAATAGGTAGGTGAAACAGAATTCAGATAGAGTATTTGGAATCATCCCATTTCATTATGATCAACGCTCTTCTGATTAATTTGGCCTAGCCTGCCAAATGCAGTTGCTCTTAACTTTCAGATTATTTACTAGAGTGAGGAAAAGCTGTTTGAAATAACTATTATAAAAAGAAAAAAGTCTAGTGGGAAATTTGAGCCCTCATATAGAAACAGTTTTCTATGAATTGAGTCACAAGAGTTGCATTTATTTTGTAAGTTCTCCAGTAGGTTGGATGATTTAGATAAGCTTTAGGAATCAAATGGCTATAACCGTGAATTTGGTCTGTCCTAATTCATAAGGCTGGAAAAATACTTACCAACTCATCTTTATTTGGCCTTTTGTACCCTAGCATCATAGTTCACATTGAATGGACAGTGTGAGTTAAAGTATTGCTGTGCTATCTGAACATTCACATTAGTGTATCAGACTTTACTAGCTTTGTAGGTACAAAGGCAGGACATGGACATTTGAAGTGTTAATAACTGATTACATTTTATATAGTTAGCTACTTTTAGCCTCTGTAATATGGTGAAATAAAGTTTTGTTCCTTTCTTGCAAGGTGTGCAATTTTTTGAGCTATAGATTGTAGCCATCTTTTATCCCTTAAATGTGAATTACTATCAAAATTTAGACTATAACTTTATACATTTATGTCTATGTGTACCATATTTGCATGTTGGAATATTACTCTATAAGGAGGTTTTTCTATTAAAGATTTTCCAGTTTATTTAGATTCAGTGATTTCCTTTTCTTTTTCAGAAAAATGCAATCTTAATACTTTGTATGCAATGGAAGTAGAATCTGAGGGATTTAGGGAGTCATTTAAAGGAGTGTTATACCTATACTGCTTTTATAAAAAGAGACTCCTAAAGATGGTTGGACCACTAGGTGGAAAGCTCCTGGGTCTCTAAATGACTATGTGAAGCAGATCTTCCCTGATTTTTCCCCACCATGCTGTGAATGGACATGTGACATCTGTATATCTATTAAATGTGACATGAGAAGGAGAAGTAAATTATTAATACATTAAACTACTACGGAGCCTGGGTGGCTCGGTCGGTTAAGCATCCAACTCTTGATTTCAGCTCAGATCATAATTTCACCAATTGTGTATGTGAGACCCACATCAGGCTCTGCATTAACAGTGCGTAGCCTGCTTGGAATTCTCTCTCTCTCTCTCTCTCTCTCTCTGTCCCTCCCCTACTGGTGCACACACATGTGCTCTCTCTTCCTCTCTAAATAAATAAATAAACTTAAAAATATATATAAAGCTACTGATATTTGGGGTTGTTAATTTTAATTTTATTTAGTGAAACTCTGCTTGTTTAAAATCTGTTGCTTCTATGTTTAGAATGATTAGAAGGAATTTTCTTGAAGTTGAGAACATACTATAATTTAATTATAATAAAGTCAATATCACTTACAAGATCTATTTTAAGCTAAAAGGTCAGAGGTTCTAAATATATAGGAATAAATGAACAGTGTTGCATTATCTATCGTAATATAGCTCAATTAATTGAACATATTTGGAGATAGTACCACCATGTGTTGCCATGGCAGTTCTATTCTATTCTGAAGGGGCTGAAAAAAACTTGCTGATGACAAAGTACAGAATTTGTACAGTAGGGAAGGATTGCAAATGTAAAGAAAAATAGAAATTGACATATTTAGAGAGAGAGAGATAAGTCCTGAATTAACACAGTGATGCCAGGAATTGAAACTTAGTGGCATATTAAAGAGAGACTCTATAAAACAGTGGATCTAATGCCTACATACATCAAAAACATTTGAATATTTGTTAAAAATATAGACTCTTGAGTCTCAAACCAGACATACTATATCAAAATTTCTATTTTTAAAATGTTACATGGGAATTACTTTATCTTTGTGATGCTTAAATTAAATAACTATGGGAAGTTCTTATAATAGTGCCTACCATCTAGTAAGCTTCCAATAAATATTAGTCATTGGTATTATTGAAATTCCTATGCACACTAAATCTTGCAAAACACTGTTATAGAAATGAATCACCTGGTGTGATTATCATTTTTATAAAAATTGATATTATATTTAAAAAATAGCTGATTGGCCTAATAGAGGATTAAAATACTGAAAAATAATGATCTTATTTATCCTTGAAAAGGTTGCAATGGGCAAAAGAATAACCAAGTTCACCTCTGCTTTTTCATTTCTATGCATAGCTTAAGTTGATGGTGGACCAAGTGGCCTGATATTTATCAGTATAAAGAATACAAGAAGAACAACATGTCTTGTTACTAAGTTAAATTTTGGTTTTAGCTAAAACTTGAGTGGTTAATGAGGTGTCTCTCTGGAGATAATTGAAGGGATTAGTTTGGAGCTCATGGCTAGATAGGCAGGCAGATTTGTGTGTCAAACACACAGAAGTGACTACAGGCATTTGGTACTTGAAATAGCCAGAGAGAATTTGTAATATTGTGAAGATGAGAAACAGAGTCTAAGATTAAACACTGGGGGACACCTCCTTTAGGGCGAAGGTAAAGGAAACAGAATTAGATAAAATGACTGAGAAAAGCCTAGTCTGAGACTAAAGAAGGGAAAAACTAGAATGGAATGTTCTGGAATCCAAGAAAGTAAATTTCAAAAGAGATTGGCCAGTGGTAAGAAATTTTACAGATATTGAGCATGAGAGTACTGATGTTTTCATGCTAGCTGAAAAGTTCTCTCCCTGGATTTGTACAGTCCCTTTCCTGTGCATAAGACCATGATTTAATTTACCTGGCATTTCCTGTGCCCAGCACAATACCTTGTATTCTTTAATTCCTTCAAGACTCATTGAGGCTCTATTGAGGGCCAAAAACTATAAATCTTTGGGAAGCTGGATTGACTTATAGTATTTGTTTTCACAAGGTGTTTCCCAAGTCTCTATATCTTGGCAGAACTAACATTTAAACTCTTTCTCCTGCAGATCTTTCATACTTGGTTTTAAGGTTTGTTATGGCATGCCAAAAGTAGGCTCTACTTTTGCTTTTAACACATAGCAGATGCTCTCTGACTTTAGTCTTTCCCTGTATATGTGCAGCCCATTCCTGAACCAAAGAAATCCTATATGGAATTTTGTGTCCCATTCTATGAACAGCTCCTTCCTCTTAGATGCTCTGCCCCACAAATTCCAGCCACTCCCCAGCTGCCATGAACTCTGATCTTTGCTTTCTTAGCTCACTGAAATAGCTGTACTCTGCTTGGTTTCCAGCTTATTGTGTTGTGATTGGGAAATCACACAGAGAAACAGAGAGAGGGAAATTCTGGGCTTATGTCATGAGTATCTCATCTCCTAGATATCGCTGGATTTCACTGATTATTGTCCAGTGCCTGAAAAGAGTTGTTGTGTGTATTTTTTAAATTATATGGTAGTTTATAGGGGAAGGGCTAGTTTTGTTTTATTCCATCGAAGCCAGAAGCAAAAAATCCCTCTGTTCATTAAGTCTTGAAATCTCAAAATCTTTGATTCCTTTCTCATCTTCAAGCTCTCACCCAAAATTAAATCCTTTCCTCCTCCTTTCTGAATTTTGTTTATATCTATTCAATCATTGCGGCAATCATTGCCATCATCCTGAGATCATTTCCCAAAACCTCTATAAATGCAGTGCCTTTCTAACTAGTCTCTCACAGCTGATACATGAAACTAATCTCATTATTTGTTAACATAAGTCCTTTAATTACTCAATCTGTACTAATTAACCAGAAAACTCAGTTCTTCTCAATTTATCCTTAAGTGATCTCATAGCTTATCTCTTAATGCACCCCCATTTATATTAGTTGCTAGAATAGCTGTGTGATCCTTTGACTTTGCTTATATTATTCATTTTGCATAGAATGCTTTGATTCTTCAAAACTAGTTTTTCAACAAATATTTATTAAGGCCTCAGGGGTCAGACATCATTTTAGATTATAGCATTACAGTAATGAACAAGATAAAACAGGGTCCATCACAATACAGAACCTGCAATGTAGTAGAGGAGATAGAAATTGAAGAAGTTTTCCCATAAATATTAATTATGCTTGAGTTAGGAACTACAGCACAGAAGCACACTATATGTTAAGTGTATTGACCATGCGGTTCCATCTTAGACCTTAGACTGCATTTCTCTGGGGAATTAGATTTGGATACCTAAGTAGTGGTAGAAGTTAGCTGGATAAAATACTGATGGAAGACAGCTTTCTAGGCAGAGGGAGCAGCATGAGAGAAAACTCCAAGGAAGGAAGGAACATGGTCCCGGAGGAACTGAAAGGAGCGTGTGGATCTAGAGTATACTGACCAGTCAGTGGTGGGTAATGGAATTGGTAAATTACCATAGAGTCAGATGATGCAGTCACTGTAGGTTACAATGACATCTCTGGATTTTATCCTAAGAGCAAGGAGAAGCCTGCAGGTCACCCTCAAAATGGTCATCAAACTTGCCGGCAGGCACTGGAACTGTTAGACATCCCCTCTTTCCACTCTTCAAGCAGTTACTTTTGGAGGTGGCAGGTTGCAATAAAGACAGATCTGCCATTTGGAAGCAGGTAACTCAGTTTATTGAACACAGTAGCAGCTGTCATTTTGGCAGTATGTAGCCTAGCACTGTAGTCCAGACCCACCAGGGCATTAATCTATTCCTCATCTGTACTGCTCCTCACTATTTGAAAGCTCAGCCTTTGTTTGCCGTATTGTTCTTCACACTATATAACATTATAGTATACTTCATAAAAAATGTAGTTTGTATAGGGGTTGTCATTTCTTTAAAAAAATTTTTTTTACATTTTATTTATTTTTGATAGGCAGAGAGAGACAGAGCACAAGTGAGAGAGGGGCAGAGAGAGATGGAGACACAGAATCTGAAGCAGGCTCCAGGCCCCGAGCTGTCAGCACAGAGCCCCACACGGCGCTCAAACTCACAAACCACAAGATCATGACCTGAGCCAAAGTTGGACGCTTAACCGACTGAGCCACCCAGACGCCCCAGGGGTTGTCATTTTCTTGAAGATAGAGTGAACATTTGCCTCTATGACATTTTATTTATTTATTTATTTATTTATTTATTTATTTATTTATTTAAGATTTTAATCCCAGTGTGGCTAACATACAGTGTTATATTCATTTCATGTGTACAATATAATGATTCAACAATTCTATACATTACTCAGTGCTCATCATGATACATTTAATCTCTCTTACCTATTTCACCCATTCCCCCTGCCCACCTTTCCTCTGATTATCATCAGTTTGTTTTCTATAGGTAAGAGTCTGTTGGTTTGTATCCTTTTTTCATTTGTTTTATTTCTTAAATTCCACATCTGAGTGAAATAGTATGGTATTTGTCTTTCTCTGAATGACTTACTTTGCTTTCTGGCTCCATCCATATTGTTGCAAATGGCAAGATTTCATTCTTTTTATGGCTGAATAATATTCCAGTGGGGGGGAGGGGGAAATTATGTGTGTATATATATATATATACACACACACACACACACACACACACACACACACACACACACCATTTCTTCCTTATCCATTCTTCTATTAAGGGTCACTTGGGTCTTTGCCATAATTTGGCTATTATAAAAATACTGCAACAAATACAAAGGTGCATATATCTTTTTGAATTAGTGTTTTTGTATTCTTTGGGTAAACACCAATAAGTGGAATTACTAGATCATATGGTAATTCCATTTTTAATCCTCTCTTAAGTGAGTATCTTCATGATCATTACTGTAAATTCTCTATCTCCACCTCATCTTATCAACATTTCATTTAGCTCTCTTGCTGTGATTTTTCCTCTTCTTTCATTTGGGACATATTCCTTTGTGTCCTCATTTTGTGTGCCTCTGTATGTGCTTCTCTGTTTTAGAAAGGTCAGCTATATCTTCTGCTCTTGAAAGTAGTGACCTTATGAAGAAGAGATCCTGTAGTGTCCTGCAGGGCAAAGTCCCCTATTTATCAGAAACTGGCACTTCATGGATGTCTTTTCTATGTGTTTCATGTGCCCTACTATCGTGGCTGTTTACCTTCATTGCAGAGTGTCCTGCAATGACTCTGTTGTGGGCAAGGGCTGTACGCTGTGTTTTTAGTAAGCCAGTCTAGGGGGCTGCCTTGGGTTTGAGCTGAGTCAGACTAGGCGTTTTCCAGAGATGGAGTAGCACTAAACTGCAAGGTGCTTTCCCTCTTTTGTCTCTTGAGAAACTTTTGTTGGTAGGCAGGGCCTGTAGTCAGACCATATGTCTGCCACCCACCCGCTGCTGGGGTCTCATCTGGACCCATGTGTGTGGTTATCTTCCCCTCTCCCCAATTCAGGAGTCTTTTTGCAGTAGTGTTGCCTCTGTCGGGTCTGGTTGCATGCTGCCAGGCTTGTGACACTGCTTTGGATGGGCTCTGGCCAAGGGCCTATTGGATACACTTCCTCCGGAAAATGCAGGGGCAGGGTGTGTGGTGTTAGCAAGGTCTTTGCTGGCCTGCTGCAGAAGGGCACCTGCAGCTGCCTGGGAAAAATTCTGCTGAAGCCTGAGGGGCTGGGAGTGGCATGACCATCCCCAGAAGAACACAGGGGCAGAGTGTGAGCTGTTAGCAAGCTAGGTGCCAATTGTTTCTACTGCACTGGGGGGTGGGGGAGAGATATGGTGGCTGTCAGCATTTTTGTTCTTGGAGAACTCTCAATGATCCCTGCCCCTCCAGCACAAACTCTGAGATTATAAATAAATCATGTTTTTCAAATTGCTACTTCTACCTCATATCTCACTGGGATTGTCTGTTGTGCTGTCTCTTTAAGGGTGGGGATTCTGCCCTCCAGGCTCTCTCAGAGCTAAGCCTGCTGATTTTTAAAGTTCCCACTGATTTTGGGGCCCCTCTTATTTTCAAAGCCAATGTTACGAGGATTCATCTTCCCCATGTGAGTCCTCCATGTCTGGGATGCCTGGCTTGGACATGTGCTCCTGTTCTCTCTCCTTGCCCATTGTGATCCTCCTTCCTGCAGACAGTCCCAAGGGTCTCAGTCCCTGACTGAGTCTCCACCCTTCCTATCCTCTTCAATGTGGTCTCTTCTCTACCTTGAGTTATGGAGAGTCTGTTCCACCACCCTTCAGATCGTTTTCTGGGTTATCTACACTGATGTGGTGGTTAGCTAGTTGTATCCATGGGACAAGATGAGCTTAGGATCCTCCTCATCTGTTATCTTCCCCAGAAGTTAATCCTCTACAACATTTTATTTGCTTAAAGAACTAGTTAGGGCTTGTTGGACTACAGGAGCCTTAATGGTACAACAAAGCTTGAAAGGGTTTATAAATTCTGCTCATATTGCTCTTGTTCTTATGATTGGCATCACACCAGCATTTGTGGGGTTGAACATGTAACACTGCAGGAGTATGGAACTGTGTTAATCTTATTTTTAATTCTCACCTACCTAATAGAGTTATTACAAACTCATTCACTCTCTGGCCCACAAAGCTGTTAGTTATTTTAAAATTTTATTAAGATCTCCTTTACTGAACTTTGGGGAATTTTTTGAAGGGGTAGAAGGTAAGAATGGAAGACAGAAAGTTACTGAAGATGTTTGAATCCAGATCACTTTGGCACCCTCTGCTTAGACTCTACCAAATTTATAGTCTCTCAGAAGGAAAGTAGATATTCAGTATAAACCACATTGTTTTTACAAAGTTGAGGCACAGTGAGTGACATCAATTATAAGAATGTTTGAAAAATTTCCTCTTTATACCCAAGTTTTCAGATGCTAGCCAAGGGGCCAACCTTGCAAAAAAGCCTTTCTAAGGATATATCAACTCTTCTGCATAGTGACAAAGATGGAACTTGTAGGTCATCCTTTGCTTTCCAGTTCACTGTACCATCATACTTTCTGAGTATATTCTGAAGAAGACTATCATTATTTTAGGTGTGGCTGCCATTTGATTTATACATGATGCCATAGGCTCCTGACTTTTGTATTTTTGAGTCATCATATTTCTTTGCTTGTTTACAAACAGTGCTCTTGTTTCAGTGCTACCTACTTGGGCAAGTGTGGGGGTTGTGGAATTCTATCTCCTGCTTCCTTCTTTCTTCTAATTTCTTCTTCTAGTCACTACCTCTTGATCTCATGTCATAACTAAGTTACCCTGAAGGTTAATGGGGAAAACATCCTTTGCTTTGAAATGTCTTTTTATGTTAGGTTGCAATTTACCTTCCTCACAACTCACAAATCTACCCAGGGTCTACAGTATTTCTGATTGGGGTGAAAAGATAATGTTTACAGGAAATTGTAAAATTTAATGAAGTCTTATAAAGATTTAGTATTAGTTAAAATAATTCCTTGTGGAAATGTATTATCCAATAATGGCTTACCTTTTAGAGGAATATATACGGTTTTTGTTGTTGTTGTTTATTGGTTTATTTGTTTGTTTGTTTGTTTGTTTTAACCAGCCCAATGTTGCATTTCCTGGGTGTTGGGCTGCCCATACTATATAGGCTTGCTAAGAAGGTCGTGTTGGCCAGAATTGTGATGCTCTAGACTGTTGTTTGGCTGTCGTCTTGCTGTATTTTAACTTTTTTATGCTTAGAAATTGTTCTCATTCTTTAATTCTTTGTTGTTCAAACTGTATCCCATGGACCAGTAACATTTGAATAACCTGGGAGTTGATTAGAAACAGAATCTGAAGACTATCCTCAGACCTACTGAATAAGGACCTGCAATTTAACAAGATCACTAGTTGATTCATATGCATATTAAAGTTTAGGAATTGCTATTCTAAATTCTGCCACTATCCTTGTCTCCTCATGCTCCATTATCAGCCTGTTCCTCTTTCTGTTACACATCTGGTTATGCTGGGAATTATTGCCTTGTCAGTTAGCTTGTCAAGAGTCAGAAGATTGGGAGGCCTGGGTGGTTCAGTCAGTTAAATGTCTGACTTTTGATTTCAGCTCAGGTCATGATCTCACGATTTGTGAGCTGGAGCCATGCATGGGACTCTCCGTTGACAGGGCAGAGCCTGCTTGGGATTCTCTCTCTCTCTCTGCCCCTCCCCTTCTCACACACACTCTCTCAAAATAAATAAACATTAAAAAAAAAGAGATAATTTTAAAAGTGCTGTAAAGCAATGTATTGATTATACCTGTGATCTGTAGAAAAGTCATAACTAACAAAAATTATCTAAATTGTATTAATTTGCTGAGTATTACTGCAGCATCAACTATTAACAAATCTATTATTTCTCTCATGGTTCTGTTTGCTTTCTTAGTTTCTAGCCATTACTTCAGTTGAGGGCCATCCCTGAGTGTTCCAGGCTGCTGCCTAAAGGTCACCTTCAGCACAATATCAACCCCAACACTGATGCACCTGGCTGAAAATCTGCCTGTTTTACCTCTTCAATGCTGTTTCTATGCGAGCAACCACTGAGTTGGAACATGGGTAAGCTGTAGCTAGCCACATTTCTCTTTTTCTAACATTTTCCCCTTCCCCATTCTTCCTCAGTAGCTGCTTGTGCCCAGATTCCAGGACAGACCAAAGAGGACCCATAGACTTAGACAATTTAATACTTCTTTTGGCTCTGTCCAAAGAGTATATCTTGGTCAGGAGAAAGAATGTAATACATTTTTTTCCCCACTCTCTGAGTCCCACAGTTAGGCAACCTGCCTGCATACCTGCATCTCTGGTTCTTTTTACCTCTTTCCAAACTTCTTTCTCTTTTTCTTTTTCTTTCTTTCTTTCTTTCTTTCTTTCTTTCTTTCTTTCTTTCTTTCTTTCTGGGGGAAGGGGCAGACAAAGAGAGAGGGGGACAGAGGATCTTAAGTGGGCTCTGTGCTGACAGCAGAGAGAGTCCAATATGGGGTTCAAACTCCTGAACCATGAGATCATGACCTGAGCTGAAGTCAGATGCTTAACTGACTAAGCCATCCAGGTGCCCCTTTTTCTCTTTTTTTAATCCTTTTACTTCTAGCCACTCATCTCCTCCCTTAGTTAATTCAACTGAAGCCTTATACTTCTCTTATGTTTTAAATTTTAGTGGCTCAAAGATTCCACAACTAAGAATTTAGTTACATAGAATCATTACCCTTCCAATTAAAATGCAAGTTACTATGAGAAAATAATTTATCAAAATAGAAATCAATGTTCATATAAATTATAATTTAAATTCTGTTTGAATTTTATTATTCAGGGTTTTCTAGAAAGATGTTAATTAACATGGAATTTGATCTATATATTGAACAAATTTACTTATTAAAATGGAGTTCGTAAGTACTGAGCTGATTGTTACTGGAGGGAAATAGGCTCTTTTGTAATTTGAATTCCATTTCTAAGATAAATAGTTTTACCATTTTCTAAGGCTAGGTGAATATGCAAAGTTGTAGAATTAAACCAACTGAAAGAATGAATGGACATGATTTGTTTTCCACTCCTAAACTGCATTGTTCTCTAAATAACAGGATACTTTTTGTTACTTCTTTGCCTTAAAATGCTGTTTTCATTAAGTCAGGGTAAACTGAATCTACTTAGTGTGATTTTGCTGACGTCATTAGTCTTAGCCCTAGACTTATTATTATTTATAATTATGTGTATTGATGAAATTGGACAAAAAACATGTTTATTTCATTCTGCATTTATCTTGAAAACTCACCGTGAGAACAAGAAATTTCGTTAAAAGTAACTTAATTCATCTGAGATTTGTCAAAGTAATTTTTAAAAACTTGAAACATACTATACTCTAAATTTCTTGTATGAACATTTATAGAGAATATTTGTACCTGTTCTTGCTATTGTTCTAAACCATTCGAAGTTTAAATATGCAACATAGCAATGTCATTAGGTATGGCAAATGCTTGCTTAAAAAGACAAAAATGAAGGAAAGAAAGTTTTCTTTTTTAAAAACACTTTTCTCTTGGGGTCCAGTTTTGATGAGGTGGTCCACTAAACCTAGCTCCAACTTCAGGTCTGATAATAAAATTCCTCCCAGGGACAGAGGACTATTAGCAACTGCAAACTCAGGGTTTGGCTGTACTTTAGACCAGGTGGAGACTCTGACCTGGAGAATGCATGTAACACATGTGATGTGCCTAATCGTGAAAATCAGTATGCGCCTTAAATTATGACTTTCTACTAAGTATTTATAGTTCATACAGTCCAAATGCAATCTGGTAGGGGTCAGTTTTTCCACATGTGAAGTTGCCTAATAACAAAGTTGGTATTCTATTTTTATCAGTTTTTCAGAAAATCTGAGCTAGAGGGGCACCTGTCAGTTAAGCATCTGACTTCAGCTCAAGTCATGATCTTCCTGTTTGTGAATCTGAGCCCCACGTCGGGCTCTGTGCTGACAGCACATATTCTGTGTGTCTTTCTCTCTCTCTCTACCCCTCCCCCGCTCATGCTCTCTCACTCTGTCAAAAATGAATAAACATTAAAAAAAAAACTGATCTAGAAAGTTAACCAGAGTTCAAATTTTCATGCAGAAGGGGGATGGGTTTTGTAAATTCTTACCCACAGAGCTTAATTGGAAGTAAACATAGTGATGACAAAATAGTAATTGCAGCAGTTGTAGAAACTTTCCTTTGTAAGCATTGGAAACCTTACCTTTTACTAATCTGACAGTGAGTCACTGCAGAGGAGATCTGAAAGTGCCTGTTGACTGTCATCAAAAGTTAGCATGTGGCCCAATAAGCAGAAAGTACAGGCCAGAGACAGAAGGAATAGATAGATTGAAAGAGGGTAGGATCTAGGACCTTAAACAAGAATTTACCCACACTGACTAGATGTGTTTATTAATCTTTAGTGAGAAGGGATTTGCTTTGTGATGAAACAAGGCAGCTTCTGAGTTGTGCTTAGTAAAATTAACTGCCTCTGTGCCTAAGTTAATTGTTAGGTATGTAGTATTGTTAATAAGTATGTGTATAAGTTGATGCCACATCTTCTGAAGGCCTGGAATCAAGACTGCCTGCTCCTGTCATGCCTTCGCTATGCAAACTTCAGACAATTACTTTTTTTTTATGTTTGTTTATTTATTTATTTATTTATTTATTTATTTATTTAGAGAGACAGAGAGACAGATAAAGCAGGGGAGGGGCAGAGAGAGAGAGAGAGAGAGGGAGCGAAAGCATCCCAATTAGGCTCCCTACTGTCAGCATGGAGACTGATGCAGGGCTCGATCTCATAAACCATGAGATCATGACCTGAGCCAAAACTAAGAGTAGGATGCTTAATTGACTGAGCCACCCAGGTGCCCCAACCCTTGGGCAGTTACTTAACCTCTCATGCATCCGTTTTCTACCTGTAACATGAAAATTATAAATATAGCCTACTCATAAGGCTGTGTGAGAATTAAATAAGCTAATGTAAGTAAAGCTCTTAATAAAGTGCCCTGAGTATAGTAAAATCATTGAACAAATGAAAGTAATTCTTTTTTTTTTTTTATGAAATTTATTGACAAATTGGTTTCCATACAACACCCAGTGCTCATCCCAAAAGGTGCCCTCCTCAATACCCATCACCCACCCTCTCCTCCCTCCCACCCCACATCAACCCTCAGTTTGTTCTCAGTTTTTAACAGTCTCTTATGCTTTGGCTCTCTCCCATTCTAACCTCTTTTTTTTTTCCTTCCCCTCCCCCATGGGTTCCTGTTAAGTTTCTCAGGGTCCACATAAGAGTGAAACCATATGGTATCTGTCTTTCTCTGTATGGCTTATT
The DNA here is from genome assembly GCF_016509475.1 of Prionailurus bengalensis. Classification (NCBI taxonomy): domain Eukaryota; kingdom Metazoa; phylum Chordata; class Mammalia; order Carnivora; family Felidae; genus Prionailurus; species Prionailurus bengalensis. The sequence continues at coordinate 94,713,695 of NC_057355.1, forward strand.
TCACTTAGCATCACACTCTCCAGTTCCATCCACGTTGCTACAAAAGGCCATATTTCATTTTTTCTCATTGCCACGTAATATTCCATTGTGTATATAAACCACAATTTCTTTATCCATTCATCAGTTGATGGACATTTAGGCTCTTTCCATAATTTGGCTATTGTTGAGAGTGCTGCTATGAACATTGGGGTACAAGTGGCCCTATGCATCAGTGCTCCTGTATCCCTTGGATAAATTCCTAGCAGTGCTATTGCTGGGTCATAGGGTAGGTCTATTTTTAATTTTCTGAGGAACCTCCACACTGCTTTGCAGAGCGGCTGCACCAATTTGCATTCCCACCAACAGTGCAAGAGGGTTCCCGTTTCTCCACATCCTCTCCAGCATCTATAGTCTCCTGATTTGTTCGTTTTGGCCACTCTGACTGGCGTGAGGTGATACCTGAGTGTGGTTTTGATCTGTATTTCCCTGATAAGGAGCGACACTGAACATCTTTTCATGTGCCTGTTGGCCATCCGGATGTCTTCTTTAGAGAAGTGTCTATTCATGTTTTCTGCCCATTTCTTCACTGGGTTATTTGTTTTTTGGGTGTGGAGTTTGGTGAGCTCTTTATAGATTTTGGATCCTAGCCCTTTGTCCGATATGTCATTTGCGAATATCTTTTCCCATTCCGTTGGTTGCCTTTTAGTTTTGTTGGTTGTTTCCTTTGCTGTGCAGAAGCTTTTTATCTTCATAAGGTCCCAGTGATTCATTTTTGCTTTTAATTCCCTTGCCTTTGGGGATGTGTCGAGTAAGAGATTGCTACGGCTGAGGTCAGAGAGGTCTTTTCCTGCTTTCTCCTCTAAGGTTTTGATGGTTTCCTGTCTCACATTTAGGTCCTTTATCCATTTTGAGTTTATTTTTGTGAATGGTGTGAGAAAGTGGTCTAGTTTCAACCTTCTGCATGTTGCTGTCCAGTTCTCCCAGCACCATTTGTTAAAGAGGCTGTCTTTTTTCCATTGGATGTTCTTTCCTGCTTTGTCAAAGATGAGTTGGCCATACGTTTGTGGGTCTAGTTCTGGGGTTTCTATTCTATTCCATTGGTCTATGTGTCTGTTTTGGTGCCAATACCATGCTGTCTTGATGATGACAGCTTTGTAGTAGAGGCTAAAGTCTGGGATTGTGATGCCTCCTGCTTTGGTCTTCTTCTTCAAAATTACTTTGGCTATTCGGGGCCTTTTGTGGTTCCATATGAATTTTAGGATTGCTTGTTCTAGTTTCGAGAAGAATGCTGGTGCAATTTTGATTGGGATTGCATTGAATGTGTAGATAGCTTTGGGTAGTATTGACATTTTGACAATATTTATTCTTCCAATCCATGAGCAGGGAATGTCTTTCCATTTCTTTAAATCTTCTTCAATTTCCTTCATAAGCTTTCTATAGTTTTGAGCATACAGATCCTTTACATCTTTGGTTAGATTTATTCCTAGGTATTTTATGCTTCTTGGTGCAATTGTGAATGGGATCAGTTTCTTTATTTGTCTTTCTGTTGCTTCATTGTTAGTGTATGAGAATGCACCTGATTTCTGTACATTGATTTTGTATCCTGCAACTTTGCTGAATTCATGTATCAGTTCTAGCAGACTTTTGGTGGAGTCTATTGGATTTTCCATGTATAATATCATGTCATCTGCAAAAAGCGAAAGCTTGACTTCATCTTTGCCAATTTTGATGCCTTTGATTTCCTTTTGTTGTCTGATTGCTGATGCTAGAACTTCCAGCACTATGTTAAACAGCAGCGGTGAGAGTGGGCATCCCTGTCGTGTTCCTGATCTCAGGGAAAAAGCTCTCAGTTTTTCCCCGTTGAGGATGATGTTAGCTGTGGGCTTTTCATAAATGGCTTTTATGATCTTTAAGTATGTTCCTTCGATCCCGACTTTCTCAAGGGTTTTTATTAAGAAAGGGTGCTGGATTTTGTCGAAGGCCTTTTCTGCATCGATTGACAGGATCATATGGTTCTTCTCTTTTTTTTTGTTAATGTGATGTATCACGTTGATTGATTTGCGAATGTTGAACCAGCCCTGCATCCCAGGAATGAATCCCACTTGATCATGGTGAATAATTCTTTTTATATGCCATTGAATTCGATTTGCTAGTATCTTATTGAGAATTTTTGCATCCATATTCATCAGGGATATTGGCCTGTAGTTCTCTTTTTTTACTGGGTCTCTGTCTGGTTTAGGAATCAAAGTAATACTGGCTTCATAGAATGAGTCTGGAAGTTTTCCTTCCCTTTCTATTTCTTGGAATAGCTTGAGAAGGATAGGTATTATCTCTGCTTGAAACGTCTGGTAGAACTCCCCTGGGAAGCCATCTGGTCCTGGACTCTTATTTGTTGGGAGATTTTTGATAACCGATTCAATGTCTTCACTGGTTATGGGTCTGTTCAAGCTTTCTATTTCCTCCTGATTGAGTTTTGGAAGCATGTGGTTGTTCAGGAATTTGTCCATTTCTTCCAGGTTGTCCAATTTGTTGGCATATAATTTTTCATAGTATTCCCTGATAATTATTTGTATCTCTGAGGGATTGGTTGTAATCATTCCATTTTCATTCATGATTTTATCTATTTGGGTCATCTCCCTTTTCTTTTTGAGAAGCCTGGCTAGAGGTTTGTCAATTTTGTTTATTTTTTCAAAAAACCAACTCTTGGTTTCGTTGATCTGCTCTACAGTTTTTTTAGTTTCTATATTGTTTATTTCTGCTCTGATCTTTATTATTTCTCTTCTTCTGCTGGGCTTAGGCTGCCTTTGCTGTTCTGCTTCTAGTTCCTTTAGGTGTGCTGTTAGATTTTGTATTTGGGATTTTTCTTGTTTCTTGAGATAGGCCTGGATTGCAATGTATTTTCCTCTCAGGACTGCCTTTGCTGCGTCCCAAAGCGTTTGGATTGTTGTATTTTCATTTTCGTTTTTTTCCATATATTTTTTAATTTCTTCTCTAATTGTCTGGTTGACCCACTCATTCGTTAGTAGGGTGTTCTTTAACCTCCATGCTTTTGGAGGTTTTCCAGACTTTTTTCTGTGGTTGATTTCAAGCTTCATAGCATTGTGGTCTGAAAGTAAGCATGGTATAATTTCAATTCTTGTAAACTTATGAAGGGCTGTTTCGTGACCCAGTATATGATCTATCTTGGAGAATGTTCCATGTGCACTCGAGAAGAAAGTATATTCTGTTGCTTTGGAATGCAGAGTTCTAAATATATCTGTCAAGTCCATCTGATCCAATGTCTCATTCAGGGCCCTTGTTTCTTTATTGACCGTGTGTCTAGATGATCTATCCTTTTCTGTAAGTGGTGTATTAAAGTCCCCTGAAAGTAATTCTTAATAGGCAAATGTAGCTTATCTAAAATATTGTTTAGATCATTTTAAGTTTATTCTCATTAAAAATGCCAGAGTTAATGACCCCTGTGAAATAATAAGAAATAGATTTGGTCTCTGCTTCCAGTTCCTGACATAAAACTCCTAAAACCTTGCAAGAAAGGAGTACTAGGAAGATCTTTTGTTTTAATATTTGTTCTCTGAACCCCGTTTCTGACATGAGCTCCTAGGACCCTTATAGTTTCTTAAGCGATGAAAGTTATTTGTCACAGAGTTCCTAATTCCTTTGGAATTTTCTGAGTGATAGGAGTATATTTTCTTTTAATGAAGCAACTGTTGGTGGGCTCCTGGATAGGGGCTGATCACCAGAAAGATCAAGCCATGATTAAGCTTTGTTTGGGAAGTTCAAGTCAGGTAGAAGTGAATGAAGTCAGTCCAAATTACCACTGTGATTTCCACTACTATGCAAACATGGTTATCCATGTGAGTCACTTAGAAAATTTTTACGAAAACATAACCCCACATTTCCATTACACATTGGCCCAAACTGTATATCTGAGTGGGGATCTCTTAGAGATTGTCAGGCATGAACCCCACAGATCTACTATTTGAGAACTGATAGTCAGGGCCACCAGTTAGCACCCACCATATCACATGTTCTTTAACTAGGACTGTACAAACTTATATTTTGACATATACTGTATGTTACCATTGAATATATACCATGATTTATTTATTCCAGATATTATTTTCATTTTCATAATTCAGAGTAGGAATATCCAGGTTACAAATGTCCAGACTTCCTGAAAGTGTAGATAACTGAGGCACTGACTGTAGGTTAAGTCTCTACATCTACTTAGAACATTTACCCATACATTAAAATAAGCAGGCAAAATGCTTTCAATTTCTAATGTATGTTGGTGTGGTGTGCATGTGTGTATGTGAATGTACACATGGATATTTATCATATCAGATATGTCAATGGTGCCTGGTAACTCTTCCCTATGAATGGACTGTCTGCTCAGAGAAGCATTCCTACACCATGATTTGGCAGTAATGGTCACTGGCTGGGCTGGGAATAGGCACTTCACCGTAAGGTAGACCATACACTAGTCAGTGATTTGTGAGGTGGCTTGGTATGATAGGTTCTGGACATATGATATTGGTTGGTTGAGAACCTTCCAGATGTAAGACAAAATGGCTCATATATAGAATCATCATAAGAGAAGTATAGTTGAAAGTGTTTCTTCTTATTTTAGAAATAGCACCTAACCTATCTATAGAATTTGTGTTTCTTCAAATAGTGTAGAAAACATTTAGTCAAATCAGTCTGTTTTCCTCTGGAATTGGGACTGGGAAGTACAGAGAAGACTGGCTGGTTGATGAGAAGTGAACAATGGAGCAGCGTGTAAAGAGAAATATTGAAGAGCTTAATGGAATGAGTTAATGGTAAAGTCAAAGGTTACCCCATAGCTCTCCTCACTCCATGCATTGACCAGTCAGTCCAAAGAAATCCAAGGCCTGATAGCAATTGAACCAACAGCATAGAAAGAAACCTAGCTACCTCAGTATCAATACCTATCAAGAGGAGAGAGACAACACTGCTATTAGTGTCACTAACCAAAGCTCCGCGAGAGGCATAGATACAGAGGAGATAGCAAGATGGCCAAGCATAAGAACAAAAAGGCAATCCCCCTTCATTAACCCCTATTATTTAGCCAATCTTTCTTTTCCTTACAAGTCAAAAGGTCAAAAGATTTAATGAACACATGTGTTCTCTCCAGTATAAAGCAAAATTTAAAAAACATAAAGCTTTAAGCTGAGATTACACGTTTTCCACTAACCATAAACCATTATCAGTCTGTATCCTATTTACCATGGGGGGCACAGACAGGGTAGGTGATTGACTCAAAGGGGCAGAGGAAATGTTTTACGGTGATGGAACTGTTCTGTATCTTGGTGGTAGTAATGGTTACATAACTGTACAAATCCCCAGATCCATCAATTTATACACTTATAATGGATGAATTTTATCTAATGTAAATTATACCTCAATAAAACTGTAAACAAATAAAAAAAAAGTGGGAGGTGGGGGATGGGGGCAATTCCTTCAGTTTTGGAAAAGTAAAAGTTTCGGTCAGATGTTTGTGTCTCTATGGAAGGGCTAATTATACCTTAACTCTTGAAGTGGAGGGACCCTTCAAATTATAGGTTGAAAAAAAATTGGACACAACCTAATAGCCAAAGTTTATTATAGAATTCATAATACCAGAGGAAATTTGTGAAAGGTTTAAATTATTTATTGGGCACACTGAGGAATAAACTCAGGGTGATTAAGCAATTTGCTTAAAGTTATAGAAAGAAACCATAAAATAAGAAAACACCAAAAAATAATTGTTGAAAGTTGAGTAATATGGGGAAAATGTAATTTTGTTTTCCAGCTCTCTAGTAGGTTAGAGAAAATCAAAGCTGTTTTTACTCTCTCCTTAATTGGAGATAAGTAGTTTCCAAACTTTAATACTTCAAAACTACATATTACATTTGTTATTGAGTATCCATTTCACAGGCTAAATTACAGTTTCTGTTTCATGATTTCCTACTTTCTTGCCAGCACTCAAAAGTAGTTGTACAGTTATCACAAATTTTAGGCTACCTGATAGATAGGCCTAGGCATTTAAAAATAGCAAATGGTCAAACCTGACCTTTGGATTCTGACAGCTGAGGGGTAATTGCTTTGAAATCATTACCCTTCCAGGGAGGAAAAGCTTGCTGAACATTGACCTCATGCTTAAATAAAATGGGGTTATTTATTCCATATCAGGTGGATCTTTTGACACTTTGATGCCAAATGTCATTACCTCTGTCTGGCCTGTGGATTGCTGAATGCTCTGTAAGTGTGATTTAATAGCTTGAGTCTGTCATGAAATATTTATAACCTTTTTTTTTTACACTTTCAAAATTTTGAATTTTACTTATAACCATATTATTAATTAAATGGCCTATATAGAAGATGCCACATGTATCATATTTATCTTGTGCAAGTACAATTATCCTAACACAAGTGTGTATTTTGGATCATTTAATGAAACTTAGTTCATATCTAGTGAAAAGTCAGATACTTGGTCAAACATGTAGGCATCATCTTTTATAAACTTTAAAAGGATGATACAAATGAAAGAAGTATTGTCAAGTCAGTTAAAGTAATATTTTAAATTAAAAAAAATTATTTGTTTTTTCATTGTTTGTTAATTTTTGAAAGAGACAGAGCATGAGTGGGAGGGCCAGAGAGAGGGAGACATAGAATCTGAAGTGGGCTCCAGGCTCTGAGCTGTCAGCACAGAGCCTGACATGGGGCTTGAACCCATTACTGTGAGATCACGACTTGAGCCGAAGTTGGACACTTAACCAACTGAGCCACCCAGACACCCCGCTCATGCTATTTACCACTACAATCACCTCCCTTATTTGGTAAACAAACAAATGAAAAACAAAATCCGATGGGCACATTATTGTAAGGCAAATATTGGTCTATAATTATTTAATGGTCTAAATTATTTAAACTTTAAAAATCAATTTTCCTATACTAATTCCTTTTCAGCTTTGACTATTTTTGTCTGCATGTATTAAGGAAGCATTTCTTTTTTATTTTTATTTTTTATTTTTTTGTCAATATATGAAGTTTATTGTCAAGTTGGTTTCCATACAACACCCAGTGCTCATCCCAAAGGGTGCCCTCCTCAATACCCATCACCCACCCTCCCCACCCTCCCACCCCCCATCAACCCTCAGTTTGTTCTCAGTTTTTAACAGTCTCTTATGCTTTGGCTCTCTTCCACTCTAGCCTCTTTTTTTTTTTCCTTTCCCTCCCCCATGGGTTTCTGTTAAGTTTCTCAGGATCCACATAAGACTGAAACCATATGGTATCTGTCTTTCTCTGTATGGCTTATTTCACTTAGCATAACACTCTCCAGTTCCATCCATGTTGCTACAAAGGGCCATATTTCATTCTTTCTCATTGCCACGTAGTACTCCATTGTGTATATAAACCACAATTTCTTTATCCATTCATCATTTGATGGACATTTAGACTCTTTCCATAATTTGGCTATTGTTGAGAGTGCTGCTATAAACATTGGGGTACAAGTGGCCCTATGCATCAGTACTCCTGTATCCCTTGGATAAATTCCTAGCAGTGCTATTGCTGGGTCATAGGGTAGGTCTATTTTTAATTTTTTGAGGAGCCTCCACACTGTTTTCCAGAGTGGCTGCACCAGTTTGCATTCCCACCAACAGTGCAAGAGGGTTCCCGTTTCTCCACATCCTCTCCAGCCTCTATAGTCTCCTGATTTGTTCATTTTGGCCACTCTGACTGGCGTGAGGTAATATCTGAGTGTGATTTTGATTTGTATTTTAAGGAAGCATTTCTAATTTTAGGTCAGACACTCACTATTTTAGAATAATATATTTTACCATGTATCTAAATGTGCATTCCAATGAGAGTAACATATTCTTTTTAATAGAAGAGCATTTTTTTTCTGCTCAATATTCTCTTAATACTGTTACCTAAGAGCACTCTAAAAAGAACAGCAATTCCCTGACTCTTAGTGTATGTGTCCAAGAAGTTCCATGTTATTTCCATATTCAGCAGAAACTAGTGATATCTGATCATTATTCTATTATAAATAATCTTTTTTATAGGGGCGCCTGAGTGGCTCAGTTGGTTGAGCATCCAACTCTTGATTTTGGCTCAGGTCATGATGTCACATTTCATGAGTTCAAGCACCTCAGCTCACTTGGGATTCTCTTTCTCCCTCTCCTTCTGCCCCTCCCCCCTCAAATAAATTAACTTTAAAAAATAAAAAATAATCAGTTTTTAGCTGAAATAAGTCTTACTACCTTGATTATAGCTAGTCAAAATATGAGCAGTCCTTGTTGTCTATTGCAGAATGTAAGATGTGGACATTTCAATTGCACAATGTTTTATCAATGATAAAAGAATATTCAAGCAAATACTCATGTTTAGAATTGATAGCAGATGTGTAAAAAATTATTAAAATATTTGGTAATTGAGTTTCCTTTCAGAAAATGTTTAGTTATCTATCACTTATGTGATATTTTTAAATTTAAATTCCATTTAGTTAACCTACAGTATAATATTAGTTTCAAGTATAGAATTTAGTGGTTCATCACTTACATATAAACCCAGTGCTCATCAAAAGTGCCCTCCCTAATACCCATCACCCATTGAATCCATCACCCCATCCACTCCTCCCCCTTCCAGTAACCTTCAGTTTGTTCTCTATAATTAAGAGTCTGTTTTCTGGTTTGCCTCTCTCTCTCTCTCTCTCTCTCTCTCTCTCTCTCTCTCTCTTTCTCTCTCTCTTTTTCCCCGATGTTCATCTGTTTTGTTTCTTAAATTCCACAAAGGAGTGAAATCATATGGTTTGTATCTTTCTCTGATGGACTTTTTTCACTTTGCATGATACACTATAGTGCCATCCACATCACTGTAAATAGCAAGATTTCATTGTTTTATGGCTGTGTAATATTCCATTGTATATACCACCTTTATCCATTCATCCAGCTGATGAACATTTGGGCTCTTTTTTTCATGATTTGGCTATTGTTGATAATGTTGCTATAAACATCAGTGTGCATGTATCCATTCGAATCAGTATTTTTGTATTTGGATGAATACTTAGTAGTGCAATTTCTGGGTCATAAGGTAGTTCTATTTTTAACTTTTTGAGGAAATTCCATACTGTTTTCCAGTGTGGCTGCACCAGTTTGCATTCCTACCAACAGTGTAAGAGGGTTCCCTTTTTCCACATCCTCACCAGTGTTTTTGATTTCTAATTCTGTTGTGATTGGAGAACATATTTTTTATAATGTAAATTCTTTTAAATTAATTGAGGCATGTTTTATGACCTAACGTATGTTTTATACCAAAGAATAATCCATATGCAGTTTAAATCAAGGTGAATTCTGCAGGTAGGATGAAAATATAATGTTGTTCAAGTTTTCGATATAATTATAATGTCACTAGTTGTCTTATTAATGATTGAGAGAGTAGTACTGAGATCTCAAACCAAAATTGTTGAATTGATTTATCAGTTTTTGCTGCATTTAAGTTTCTGTTATTAGGTAAATATACTTAGGATTGTTGTATTTTCCTTGTGTATTGACTTTTATATAATTATGAAATGCCCCTCTTCGTCTCTAATATTTTTTGCTGTAAATTCTGTTTTGTCTTATATTACTCTAGTCACTCCATAGTTCTTATTGTTACTATTTGCATAGTTTATATTTTTCCTTCCTTTGGATTTCAACTTATTTGTGTCTTGAATCTAAAGTATATCTCCTGTAGGCAGTATGTAATTGGATATGGCTTTTGTAAACCAGTCTGAATATCTCTGCTTTGTCTTTGGAATGTTTAGATTACTCACTTTTATTTTATTTTATTTTATTTTATTTTATTTTATTTTATTATTTATTTATTTTATTTTGACTGAGAGAGAGAGAGAGAGAGAGAGAGAGAGAGAGAGCACATAAGCAGGAGAGGGGCAGAAAGAGAGAGAGAGAGAATCCCAGACTCTGTCAGTGCCGAGACTGACACAGGGCTCAGTCCCACAAACTGTGAAATTATGATCTGAGCTGAAATCAGGAGTTGGACTCTCAACCAACTGAGCCACCCAGGCACCCTAGACTACTCATATTTAAATGTTATTATTGATTTGTCTAGATTTACATGTGCTACTTTGCTATTTGTTTTTTGTCTTTCTTTCATGTTACCCTGCTCCTTCTTGATTGCTCTTATTTTTGTGTGTGTTAAATAGACAGATTTTTAAACATTTAAATTATTATGTTGACTATGTTTTAGTCATGGAATATTGATATGCATTTTATCATAATTTCCTTCAGATTGATAGAAATTCCAGTAAAATACAGAAACTTTGCTCTAATATAACTGCTCCTTTCCTATCACATTCTTTTATGATTTGGCTGTCATATATATTACAATATCTGTTATAAACTTGGCTTTATAGTTTTATAATTATTGCTTACACAATCTTTTTTTTCCTTAAAGTTAAGAGAAGAAATGTAGGAGTGCCTGGGTGGCTCAGTTGGTTAAGGGTCTGACTTTGGCTCAGGTCATGATCTCACAGTTTGTGGGTTGGAGCCCCTGGTCAGACTCTGTGCTAACAGCTTGAAGCCTGGAGCCTGCCTTGGATTCTGTGTCTCCCTCTCTCTCTGCCCCTCACCCACTTGCACTCAGTCTCTCTCTGTCTCTTAAAACAAATAAGCATTAAAAAAAGAGAAGAAATGAAAGAAAATACTTATATTTTAAATTAACCACATATTTTTTCCATTTCTGAAGTTCAGCAGTTTTTCAAGCATAAATGCTTCTCAGATTGTTGTATCTCTTTGACTGAGTTTCACAACACTGATTTTCCCCCATCCCCGTCTTTTTTTTGGTCAGTTTTCTCTTGGTTTATAGTAAGTTTTAGAGACTGAAATTGCCGATCTCCTCACCTGTAGCCAGAATTCACACAGAGGGTATTATTTTTTGAGGGAAAAGGGAACTGTGCCAAGTGAAAGAAATCACCCAAATTAGAATATAGTTCATCCCAACATGTCTAGCTCCTAGCATTTCTGTCAAATGCAGTCAATCTTTGACGTCAAATCATTAACATAGGAGCTAGAGCCTAACAAAAATAAATATTGATTATCTATAGGGAAGATAAAGTAGCTAGGCGAGGTTAAAAAAGAAGTACCAGATTAAAAATCATGTGTATACCTCAAGTCTATTGTAGTGGATTCAAGAAAGTATGTGGATGGGAGATTTTAGGGCAGATTAATAGTGGACACATGATTCTTTGTTGAAGTGAGAGTCAAATTAGTCATCAAAGATGCTTCCAGAATTTCTGGATTCATGTGTTGATTTAACTTGTGTGATAATGTAAGAAGTATTGTTAATAATGAATTGCCTGCCTTACCTTTTTAAAGAATCTAACCCTTGAAAGAGATCTTATTCTCATTTAGTTTTATCTACCTCTTAGGGGTATTTTGAAGACTAATGCTTACTTTGCAATTTGGTGCTTCATTAAGCCCCTTGGAAGAATGCGTAATTATTGATAATATAACAAATAGTTAATGCATTGTACGGAATTTTCTAAAAACTTTAATTCTAAAAGTAAAACTAAATTCATTTGCCTTTGAAAAGTGAGCTAAAATGAGGGAGTGTCCAAGAATTAATAAGATCTAAGTCTATTTTTTATTTTAAAAGGGATAATATTTTATAAAGGCATACCTCGGAGGTATTGTGGTTCACTTCCAGACCACTGCAATAAAGTAAATGTTACAAAAAGCAAATATCACAATAAAGTAAGCCAAATGAACTTCTTAGTTTCCCAGGGCATATAAAAATTATATTGACCCTATACTGTAGTCTATTAACTGTACAATAGCATTATATCTTTTAAAAAGTACATACTTTGATTACAAATGCTTTATTACTAACAAATGCTAACCACCATCTGAGGTTTCATCGAGTTTAATCTTTCTGCTGATTGGAGGGTCTTGCCTTGATGTTGATGGCTGCTGACTGATCAAGGTGGTTACTGTAGGTTGGCGTGGCTGTGGAAATTTCTTAAAATAAGACAATCAAGTTTGCTACATCAACTGACTCTTCCTTTCCTGAACAATTTCTCTAACATACAATGTTGTTTGATAGTGTTTTACCCACAGTAGAATTTCTTTTAAAATTAAGGTCAATCTTCTTTTTCTTCTTTCTTTCTTTCTTTCTTTCTTTCTTTCTTTCTTTCTTTCTTTCTTTCTCTTTCTTTCTTTCTTTCTTTCTTTCTTTCTTTCTTTCTTTCTCTTTCTTCTTCTTCTTCTTCTTCTTCTTCATGTTTATTTATTTTGAGAGAGAGAAAGTGTGCAAGTGGGAAAGGGGGAGAGAAAGAGAGGGGGAGAGAGAATCCCAGGAAGGCTCCGTGCTGTCAGTGCAGAGCCCAAGGGAGGGCATGATCTCATGGACCGTGAGACCATGACCTGAGCCGAAATCAGGAGTCCAAAGGTTAATGGACTGAACCACCCAGGTGCCTTTAGGATCAATCCTCTTAAAATCTATTGCTGCACTATCAACTAAATTTATGTCATAATATAAATCTTTTGTTGTCATTTCAACAGTCTTCCCAGCATCTTAACTGGGGATAGATTCCTTCTCAAGAAACCACTTTCTTTGCCCATCTATAAGAAGCACCTCCTCATTTGTTCAACATTTATCATGAAGTTGCAACAATTCAGTCACATATTTAGGCTCCATTTCTTTTTAAAAAAATTTTTAACGTTTATTTATTTTTGAGACACAGAGAGACAGAGAATGAACGGTGGAGGGTCAGAGAGAGAGAGGGAGACACAGAATCTGAAACAGGCTCCAGGCTCTGAGCCATCAGCACAGAGCCCGACGCAGGGCTGGAACTCACAGACCGTGAGATCATGACCTGAGCCAAAGTCGGACGCTCAACCGACTGTAGGCTCCATTTCTAACTCTAGTTCTTTAACTGTTTCCACCACATCCACAGTTACTCCCCCCACCGAAATCTTGAGTCTTTCAAAGCCATCCATGAGGGTTGGAATCAACTTCTTCTGAGTTCCTGTTCATGTTGATGCATTGAACTCTTCCCTATTACTCATGAATGTTCTTAATGGAATCTAGAATGGTGAATCCTTTCTAGAAGATTATCAATGTACTCTGCTCAGATCTACCAAAGGATTCACTTCCTATGACATCTATAGCTTTATAATATGTATTTCTTAAATAATAAAAGTTGAAAGTTTAAATGACTCTTTGATCCATGGGCTGCATAATGAATGTTGTGTTAGCAGGCGTGAAAACAATATTAATCTTATTATACGTCTCCTTTGGAGGTCTTGGGTGACCAAGTGCATTGCCAAGTAGCAGCCATTTTCTGAAAGTAATCATTTTTTCTCAGCAGTAGATCTCAACAGTGAGTAAAATATTCAGCAAACCATGTTGTAAACAGATGTGCTGTCATCTAGGTTTTGTTGTTCCATTTATAGAGTAGAGGGAGAATAGTAGACTTAGCATAATTTATAATGGCCCTAGGATGTTTAGAATGGTAAGTGAGCATTGACTTCAACTTAAAGTTAACAGCTTAATTAGCCCCTAATGAGAGTCAGCCTGTCCTTTGAAGTTTGAAGCCAGGAATTGACTTCTCCTCTCTAGCTATGGAAGTCCTAAATGGCATCTTCTTCATCTACATCTATGTTTCATCTACGTTGAAAATCTGTTGTTTAATGTCGCCATCTTCATTAATGATCTTAGCTACATCTTCTATATACATTGCTGCAGCTTCTGTATCAGCATTTGCTGCTTCACCTTGCACTTTGATGTCATGAGACGGCTTCCTTCCTTAAACCTCATGAACCTTGTTAGCTTCATATTGTTCTTCTGAAACTTCCTCACCTCTCTCAGCCTTCATAGAGTTGAAAAGAGGTATGGTCTCACTGTGGTTTAGGCTCTGGCTTACAAGCTGGTTTGATCTTCTATCCAGACCCCTAACACTTTCTCCATAATGGCAATAAAGCTGTTTCACTTTCTTAATATTCATGTGTTCCCTGGAGTAGTGTTTTTAATTTCAAGAGATTTTCATTTGCATTCACAACTTGGCAAATTCTTTGGCTCAAGAGGCCTAGCTATTGATCTGTTTCACTTTTTAACATGTCTTCCTCACTAAGGTTCATCATTTCTAGCTTTGATTTAAAGTGAGAGATGTGAAATTCTTCCTTTTACTTGAACACTTGGTAGCCATTGTAGAGTTATTAGTTGGCCCAATTTTAACGTTGTTGTTTTTTAGGGAATAGGGAGTCTTGAGGAGAGGGAAAGAGATGGGGAATGGCTATCTGGTAGAGTAGTCAGAACATACATGTTTATTAAGTTCACCATCTTATATGAACATGTTTCATAGCACCCTGAAACAATTATAGTAACATCAAAGATCACTGATTACAGACCAGCATACAAATATAATAATGAAAAAGTTTTAAATATTATGATAATTACCAAAATGTGACACAGGGACATTAAATGGTTCCAATAGACTTGCTTGAGGCAGTGTTGCCATAAACAACTTATTTAAAAAATTCAATATGTGCAAAGCACAATAAAGTGAGGCACAATAGAACTAGATATCCCTATCTCAACTTTGAAAGTTCACACATGGGGGCGCCTGGGTGGCGCAGTCGGTTAAGCGTCCAACTTCAGCCAGGTCACGATCTCGCGGTCCGTGGGTTCGAGCCCCGCGTCAGGCTCTGGGCTGATGGCTCAGAGCCTGGAGTCTGTTTCCGATTCTGTGTCTCCCTCTCTCTCTGCCCCTCCCCTGTTCATGCTCTGTCTCTCTCTGTCCCAAAAATAAAAAAAGAAAAAAAAAAGAAAAAAAAAAAGAAAGTTCACACATGGTAGAGATCTACTATTTATGGCAATAAAAGTAGATTATATGCAGCTGAAGTGAGAAGCTAAAATGTCTGGAAAGTAATATGGACAAAAAAGGGCACATTTGCTAATGAGTTGAGTACTTCAAGAGTCAAGTATCAAATACTGTGAAGGGAATGAAAACTGAGAAAAAGACGGTGGATCTGGCCATTAGAAAGTATGTGATGAACCTCCAAATTACTGTATCTGGTTTTACATTATCAAAATGTGAGGGACTGTACTCCAATGACAGCTTACAATCTGAACCTGAATTTGGATGTTTTTCAAATTAAAGGATAGCCCTATAAGGTAATAGGTATGGACTTTTTGATTTAAAACGACTGATCCAAGCAGTTCAGAGAAGAGCAAGAAGAATGTATACCAACAAAACAAAACAAAATTACACCTTGGTATAACATATTAAAACTATAGAAAACCAAAGACAAAGAGAAGATCTTGAAAGCAGTCAGAGGAACGTAACACCTTATCTATAGAGGAACAAGAAATAATTGTATTGCTCTTCAGAATTCATGCAAGCAAGAGGAGAGTGGAGTGAAAT
Organism: Prionailurus bengalensis; assembly: GCF_016509475.1. NCBI lineage: Eukaryota > Metazoa > Chordata > Mammalia > Carnivora > Felidae > Prionailurus > Prionailurus bengalensis. Next base: position 94,729,101 of record NC_057355.1, read on the forward strand.
AAAGCAATGAAAGAAAAGTGTTACCTAGCTGGAACTCTATATCCACTGAAACTATCCTTTAAAATGGAAGGAAGATTATGACTTTCTCAGACAAAGGAAAACTGAGGGATTTGATTTCTAGCAGGCTTGCCCCTGCAGGAGATTGTAGAAGTTTTTGAGGAAGAAGAAAAATGCTACATCAGAAACTTGAATCTGTAAACAAGCCTCAGAAAGAAAGTGAATGAAGATTAAGATAAAAAGTCTTTTGTTTTTTAAATTCTGAATTAATTTAAAAGATAACTTTTTATTTAAGGTCATAATAGTAACATTGCATTGGGTGATTAGTGCATATGGAAAAGTGAAATGAATGACAGTGGTGTTCCTGTGGATGGGAGGGAAGAATCGCCACACTATTAGGTACTTGGGAAGAATAACATTCTTTGAAAGTAGACTTCATTAGTAAATAATGTATATTGTAAACTCTAGGATAACCACTAAAATAATTTTTAAAGAAGTATAATTGATAAGCTGAGAGGTCCTTCTCAGTTCCTTAACAAATTGGGCAGCTCACCACATTTCAGCTTGCTTTCACTAATGCCAGCAAAGGAGAGGGATGGCTAGAATGATGGCAGTTATGGTCTTGTGTAACATAATCACAGAAGTGACAGCCCATCACCTTATATTCATTAGAATCAAGTCACAGGTCGCACCCACTCTCAAAGGGAAGGGAATTCACAAAGCTATGAGTACCAGGAGGTGAGGAGCATTGGGGGATATCTTGGAATCTCTCTGCCATTGTCATTATTTTTCATATTTGATGTGTTTTCTCTATGGGAAAAGTTACTGATTGTGGTGACATACCATGTCAGTTTGCAAAAGAAGTGCCCAATGTGTATCAATATTTTAAACTATTTTTACTATTTTTAAGCCATTCAAGCTGCATTTCTCTCTATGCTAGACACACTAGACTCATATTTTTAGCTTAGATGGAAAGGAATATCTTTTTTTCTTTCTAGGTGACATGTACTATCATCTATCCACTCTTTTTTGCATTGTCAAGGTCTCTCTCCACTAGGCTGCCAACGTGATCATATCCAGCTATTTTCATATTTCTCACTTTTATTTAATTTTTAGAAGGTTTTGAGCATTATTCTACGGTCACTGATTTTGATTTTTCACTTCCCATCCATTCCCCATCCTCGTACCACATAACTTCTGCTCCTAATACTCAGGAATCTTTTCTTTGGAACATTTCTTATTGCCTGATTAATTGTATCAATTCCTAAACTGATTCGCCATAATTTTTCCTTTATTACATTTTTTTCTAGATTATTAGAATATCCTCCCAACTGGCTTCCCATTTCCCATATTTTCTCATTCCAATCTATCCTATACACTGAATATTGATAAATCATATACAGTTCCAACCATGTTGCCTGACTCCCCCAAATATTTTCAGTTCAGTATTAGAAATATTAAATCTCAAGTTTTAATATTGTCACACAATTGTTAAATATAATTATTTCAAAAATGATAACCCAAAGTATTCCATAATTGTAGGTATGGTGTTGTTTGTCATTTGGTACCTATTGGCCATTTTGAATGCCCTAAAATAAGTAAAAATATTCATTAGTATATAGTCAATTTTTTTATTTCTTTAACTGAAATTAATTAGCTATATGACTTCAGATAAATCTATTTCCCTTCTTCTCATCTAGTTTCTTAAATGTAAAATAAAGCTATTGCTTCATTTGATCTTAAGGGATCTTTGCCACTTTTTAAAAATGCATTTTTTTATGACTGAAACTACGTTTTTCTGACTGGAATTGCTATTTTATTGCATCTGATTCAAATCAGTTATGAGTCTAAAAGGTAAACACTCAACTGCATAAATACATAAACTATAACCTGTTTTTATCAGATAGCTCTACTGTTGATGTCACTGAACTATACCTTTTTTTTTTCCTTTCCCACATTAGAGGTAATGTTTTCTCAAAGATATATATTTGACATTCCAAAACTCACTCAATTTTAAATACAGGACATTCTCCCATTCTTTAGACTAATGTTGAGAGTTTAAAGTAGCTGTACAGACATGATCTTCTGTCAGTTTGAACAGAATCTGACTAATCCACCTGACACTAATTCATTTAAGTCCTTTTCTTATGAGCAATAGAGAGGAAAGCTGTCAGAAAGTTCCCATCATAGCTGAAATGCAGCTGCCAACGTTTATTTTTCATACTGTCAGATGTAAAGAAAGGCTTATCCTTAGTGTGCCAAATATACTTTCATTATTCTTGACTTTACAAGCATAGACTGGTGTTTGCTTTAATGATTCTTGTAGTCTACAAAAGTGTCAGTGCATAGTATTTTCAGAATTGGGAGCATTTGTAATTTCAATATTACCAAGTTTTTGATATTTTTCTTTGTAGATAATAAAATTTAACTTTTAGATATCAGGATGAAAATAATGCCCCAGAAAAGCACAATATAATGGTAGCTTTATGAGAGCAAGACAGAATTCTTAAGCCAATTTTACAACATGTTGATCACCTACATACTTAAGTTCTTTTCACTGAGTTAATTAAATGTGGTGGGTTAGGCCTCATATTTTTAAGTATCAAAAATACTTGCTGTTTCATCCAGTCTTTTTGTATGACAAATTACTGACATTGATCCAAGTGCCACAAAGATTCTGTGATCGTGCTTCCTCACTCATCTTGTGTGGTAAACATAAGGGCAGCAATGAGTTCTGGGAAAATGTAGAGAGAAAGAAGACATGAAGAAAATTGGTGTTGAGGATAACCAATAAGTTATAATGTAAATTCATCCATTCACTCAATAGTTATTTATTGAATCTCTCAAAGTTAATATTGAGTAAGCTTTAAAAAGGAACCTCTTCCTCAGGCACACTAGGCCATCTGCTGGAACACTGTTGTAATTAATATACAAACCTGTTATAACTACAATATGAATATTCCTCCAACATTTGTGCAGTGCACAACCTGTCCAATGCTGAAAGTGATCAAGAACAATCGTGTCCTTGACCTCATGGAGAGAGCGACAAAAATAAAGACATATAAAGAAATAGTTATGACGGGGTGCCTGGTTGTCTCAGTCAGTTGAGTGTCCAACTTTTGGTTTCAGCTCGGGTAGTGATCTTGTGGTTTGTGGGTTCAAGCCCCGTGTGGGGCTCTGCACTGACAGTGCGGAGCCTGCTTGGGATTCTCTCTCTGCCTCTCTCTCTCTGCCCCTCCCCTGCACTCTCTCTCACTCTCAAAAATAAATAGAGAGAAATAGTTATGTTGTCTGATAAATATTATTTGGAGGAAGTAAAGAGCACCTGAGAAAGAATAATAATTTAGAAAGAGCTCTTAGAGAATGTCTCTTTTGCTGGGGTTATTTGACATTGAGATGTCAAATGGGTTATTGACATTGAGATGTCAAAGATGAGAAGAAACCGGCCATGTGAGAAGTATGAGAAAGAATATGATTATGTACATAGGCCATGATGCATGAAAAAAGCAGTTATATGTGAGGAACTGAAAGAAAGCTAGATTGGCTAGAATACAGAAAACTGGAGTGAGAACAGAGTATTTGGAAACAGGTACATGTCTTACACAGAGGAGCGATTTTATAAATTATGGTCCATCTGTACAAAAGAACACCATGTAACCATTGGTGAACATGTTTCTAAAGGCTATTTTATGGTATGTGAAATTATTCATCATAAGTAACAAGCAGGATAGAAAACCACCATGTGTGTATATGTACATGTTATACAATTTCCCAATTTCATTGTGTTTGAAAACAAATAGCCATATAAAATTATAAATCTCTAGTGGTGAGATAACGAGTGATTTAAGTTCTAGAGTTTTCTGTATATTTTTACAATTTTTGAGATATTCTAATATGGGCAAGAGACATATATATGTACAAAAATTTGTTGCTGCATTCTTTGTCAAGCAAAGAAGTGGAATGAAACTAACTGTCTCTCAATAAGGGAATAGATTAACAGATTGTGTTTCATTAGTGCAATAGAATACTCTCCAAGAGTTAAAATGTAAAAAAGCAAATAGGACATTCATCAGCATATGTAAATATGAAACATAATTTTTAAGCAAACAAGCTAGGTGCAAAAATATATCTGTGAGGTGATACACTTTATATACATTTTAAAACCAGTCTGCTATATTCTTTATAGTTATAATTATATATATATATATATATATATATATATATATATATGAATTAAAAAATACAAAGTGATGATAGTCACCTGTTTTTGAAAAATTACTACCTCAGGGGAAGGAGCAAAAAGAGATGTATAAGGGAGTAGGTTTTGCTATGTTTATAATTTTTATTTTTTTAATAAACCAATCTGAAGCAAATATGACAAAAAAAGTCAACTCTTTAATATTCTCCTTTTTAAACTATTATTTATGTTAAAACATTAATAAAAAAAGTACATTTAAAAATCCTTATATTTAAAATGTTAACACTCATAATTACGTATAGATATTATTATGTAAGAAATAACAAGGAAAGACATATATTAGAGCATCTGAGGTCATCTTAATTTAAAACTGTTACTGTGAAATAAAATATGCATGCTGAAAAGAGCATAAAATACAAATGCACAGTTTAACAAGTAGTTATTAAGTAAATGTCCACATAATCACCACCCAGGTCAAGAAATACAACATTATAGCAGCTACAATTAAAATGGGCTTAGTTTACCTATTTTTGAACTTTTTATTAATGAAATCACACTGTATTCTTTTGTTTGTTACTGCTCTACCTCAATTTCTGTCTTTGTAAGATTATCCATGATGCTGTATTTAGTTTTCATTATCTCATGTATTGCCATATGGTATTTATCCATTCACCTGTTAATGAGTTGCTTCCATTTTTGGCTATTTAAGACATGCTGCTGGTCAGCACATCTATGTGGTGAGTAGACATACATATATACACGTGTATCCCAGTGCACACATGCACAAGTTTCTCTAAGGCAAATGCTTAGGAGTGAAATTAAAGTGTCATAGAGGATGCTTTTCTTTAACTCTGCTATTACACTAACTGTCTTCCAAGATGATGGTACCAGTTTGCACTGTACTAGCAGGTTTTCAAAGTTCCAATTGCTCTACATCTTTACCAACATTTGTTGTTAGTTATATTTAAAATTTTTCACCAATTGAATGAGCATCTGGTAGTGTCTCTTTGCAAATAAAATTTTTGTTCCCCTGATTTTTAATGAGGTTGAACCCAATTTCAAGTGTTTATAGGTCACTTGGATTTTCAACTTTTTTTTTTTTTAATTTTTTTTTTTCAACGTTTATTTATTTTTGGGACAGAGAGAGACAGAGCATGAACGGGGGAGGGGCAGAGAGAGAGGGAGACACAGAATCGGAAACAGGCTCCAGGCTCTGAGCCATCAGCCCAGAGCCCGACGCTGGGCTCGAACTCCCGGACCGCGAGATCGTGACCTGGCTGAAGTCGGACGCTTAACCGACTGCGCCACCCAGGCGCCCCGGATTTTCAACTTTTTAAATGAACCTGTTCATATCTTGTTATTTTTCTTTTGGGATGTCTTGGATTATTTTTTTGACTGATGAAGTATTTTTCTATTTTCTGAATACTTGGGTATTTGTTAGATATATGCCTTAGAACATTCTTTTTCTACTTTGGTGCTTGCTTTTAACTTTTCTTTAAAATGTCTTTTAATAAGAGGAAGTTCTTAACTTTTATTTAGCCAAATTTATCAATCTTTTTGTTTGTAACTTTTGTGTCTTACCTAGAAATCCTTCCCTACACTTATGTTATGAATATACTCTCCTATTATCTTTTAAATGCTTTGTAGTTTTGACCTACTTATTTGGTGCTACCTTTTAACCATCTGGATTTGATCTATTTGAAATTTAATTTTTCCTTTTCCTATTCCTTATTCACCTAAGAGTTTGAAGGAAAAAAAAAACTAGCATTTCAGAGACACGATCTTTGAGGAAATGTTGAAGATAGTCTTCTTAGGAACGGGGATTTAATATGGGTGTACCAGAAAGCTAGATTTACAAGGAAATATAAATTCAAGATCACTTTATTTTGGCATTGTGCTGATCTGCATAGTTCAGAGAGAAGTAGGTGAATAAATCAAAGACAATTTAGAAATCAATAAGAAAAGGATGTCTAAATTGAGTTTATTGGGGTTTTAGGCATGTTTTAGTGACTAGTATTTAAAAAAATTTAGGGCTGCAAATAAAAGCATCCCAGGAAAGAATAGATAGATAAAGATGTGGAGAAGCTGGGAAAGTAAAAGTGTACACACAGAGAGTTTAGTTAATTTTGTATTTTGCTTTATGATAAATAAAAACAAATATGGCCAATTATATAAGGTGAATACATTTTAAATATATTGGTGTGTGTGTGTGTGTCTGTGTGTGTGTGTGTGTGTGTGTGTGTGTGTGTGTATGCTTTAAGTTCAACACAGAGCTTAATTTTATATGGTCATGTTTAGAGTCTGGAATTCCAATCAAAGAAACATGTAAATGTCATAAAGATCTGATTCAGGAATTTATTCTACTTTCCTCTCCTGAATCTTTATCAATATCCCCCTAAGTGTTTACTGGAACTGAATGGTTTGTCAGTAGAACTAGTGAAAATTATAGGCTAAACATTCTTACCCCTCTCATACAACTTGAAAGGACACATGCTGTGTAAATTTTAGGTTTTCAAGGATTTTTTTTCCCTTAGGATTCTGACTACATTCAAAATAAGCAGAAAATAATAGGTGAACTTCCAGTAATTCAATTGTGGCAGATAGTCCAGTTTCTATAGTAAACTGGAAAGCAGAAATTGTCATCAATGTGGTTTATTTTAGCTTTTATTTATGAGTGGAATGATATATCTGAAATTTGCTTTGTTTTAATATAAAAAGGATGATAGATAAGATAAAGACTGGTATCAAGTTAATGCTTTCGAGTTGGGTGATGGGTGTGTGCACATTTATTGAGCCCTTATCTTTTTTATTCTGTGCTTGAAAATTCCCAATAAGAAGCTCAAAATAAAAGATGTATTTAAGGAAATTATGTGTTAGGGCTAAAAACTAAAGGCTAAATTAATATGCATGGGTGAGAAAACTACTTTGTAAATAAATATATATGTATTCACCTCTATTCATCTATTTTTATATTCAAACATTTATTCATCCAACAATGCAATATGTACTGAGTGCTCACAACTCTGAGTGTGCCTTTCACTAGAAAATATGTGTTTAAGGCAAGGTCACTAAAACACAGAATTGTGGAACTTGAAGAAATCTGAGACTCATTTACTCTAACCTACTTTTTATAAATGATTACCCTGAATCTCAGGAGATTAGGCAATTTATCTGAGGTTATAAAAAGTTATAGTGACAGAGAAACATATTCAATGTGGTAGATTTTTCTTATGTGATGAGTCACATAGACAGAATTGATATAATAAAAATATTTGTTGGGCTCTTATCTACCCTAATTGGGAAGGCTGCCTTGTGAATGTTAACAGTATTGTGTTTTCTTATATTCTCTTATAAAAGCTTGTTTTCTAGCCACAGTGGACCAAATCCATTGAGTTTTTCAGCAACATTCAATTCTGCTACATTCAGGTCCATCCTCTAGTGCTGGGAAAAAAAGGTTTCACAGATGTGGGAGTCGTAAGAAGCATGCATTACAAACCTAAGTAACTTTGGCAGATTCACCTTAGGGATTTTGCTAGAAAAGGCAGTTTCTGTGGGATAAAAAGTATTTTGACATGGAAATATCTTAATAACTCTGTAAAGTTGTCATTTTTTCTTTGGGGAATTTTCTCTATCAAGATAAATTACAGTTTTGCCTTTTTGAGGTTTCAAAATGAAGGCGTTAAGGCAGCAAATAGCTGGTGACTAGAAAGGCAGTAAACTTGCTATGCCTTTCAATAACTATGTGAAAAATATTCAGAATTTCTACAGTGTCTGTTGTAAGAAAAATGTGTCTAATTTGAAAATAAAATAAGGGAAGTTGTGTAGTTTTATGGCTATCTGAGGTCCAGACCTCTACGAATTACTATATGTGTGGTCTGGGTCAAGTTACTAAACCTCTCTGCCTCTTTTCCTCATCAGGTAAATGATAGATAATAATAGAACCTACTTTATAGGGTATGGATGAAGATTAAATGACATATAAAATTCTTAGACCAGTACCTGACAAACTGGGTTTAATACTAGTTAGTATTGTTCGATTCCACTATATAACAATTTATAGTAGAAAATCCACTAGCTAATCACTATTACCTAAGTAGACTAGAACACTAATTATTTTTCAATTTTATTGAGATAAAATTGACAAATACAAATAAAGTGTATGTTGTGATGATATATGTATAATATATGTATATTTGATATATGTATAATACACTGAAAAAGGATTCTTCCTATGTAGTTAATTAATCCATCTGTCACCTCATGTATTAATCTTTTTTTTTCTGAGAATGTGTAAGTTTTATCAGCAAATTTCAATTATACAACATAGTGTTATCAACTATAGTCATCATGTTATTCATTAGATCTTCAGACCTTATTCATCATATATCTGAAAGTTTGTACCTCCCTGTAATACTCCTCAACCCCAACCCCTGGTAATTACCAGTCTACTCCCTTTTACTATGAGTTTGACTTTTTCCCCTGGTTCTACACTTAAATGATATCATGTATAATTTTTCTTTCTTTGTTTTCTTATTTCTCTTTGCATAGTGTCCTCAAGTTCTATCTATGTTGTTGCAAATGGCAGGATTTTCTCCTTTCTCATGGCTGAATAATATTTCATTGTATGTAAATAAAACATCTCTTCTTTATCCATTCTTTTATTGATGGACATTTAGGTTATTTCTATATCTTGGCTATTGTGAATAATGATGCAGTAAACATATAAGTTCAGATATCTCTTTGATAACCTGTTTCTGTGTCCTTTGCATATGTATACCCAGCAGTGGGATTGCTGAATCTTATGGTAGTTCTATTTAAACATTTTTAAGAAGCCTCCATACTTTTTTCTGTAGTGGCTGCATCAACTTACATTCCTACCAAGAGTGTGCAAATGTTCCATTTTCTACACATCCTCACCAACATTTGTTACCTCTTTGATGGTAGACATTCTAACATGTGTAAGGTGATATCTCTTTGTGGTTTTGGTTTGGATTTCCCTGATAATTAGTGGTATTGAATACGTTTTCATGTAACTATTGGCTATTTGTGTGTCTTCTTTGGAAAAATATCTATTTAGTCCTTTTGCCCATTTTTAATTGGATTATGTTTTTGGTATTGAGTTGTATCAGTTCTTTAAATATTTTTATATTAACCCCTTGTCATATAAGATTTGAAAATATTTTCTCCTTTTCTGTAGATTGCCCTTTCATTTGCCTGATGGTTTTGTTTGCTGTGAAGACCATTTTGTTGGCTGTAGTCTCATATTTATTTTTTATTTTCTTGCCTTTGCTTTTGGTATCAAATCCAAAAACTTATCACCAGCACCAGTGTCAAGGAGCTTACTGTGTACTTTTCTTCTAGGAGTTTTATTGTTTCAGATTTTACATACAAGTTTTTAATTCATTTTTGGAAAGACTCTTGTGTATGGTGTAAGGTAGAGGTCCAGAGCCATTCTTTCACATGTGGTTATCCAGTTTTTTCAATACGATTTTATGAAAAGACTATCGACTCTTCATTGAATATTCTTGACTCCTTTGTCATAAATTAATTGACAGTATATGTGTGGTCTTATTTCTGGGCTATTTTGTTCTACTGTTTTTTTGTCTGTTTTTATGCCAGTACCATGCTGTTTTGATGACTATAGTTTTGTATTGTTTGAAATGAGGAAGGGTGATGCGTTCAACTTTGTTCTTTCTCAAAAGATTGTGTTTCCATATGAATTTTAGGATTATTGTTCTATTTCTGTGAAAAATGCCATTGGAATTTTGATAGAGATTATATTGAATCTGTATATTGCTTTGGGTAGTATGGATATTTTAACAATATAATTCTTCCAACCCATAAGCATGCAATATCCCTTCATTTACTTGTGTCTTCTTCAATTTCTTTCATCAATGTCTTACAGTTTTTGGTGTACAGATTTTTCAATTCCTTGTTTAAAATTTTTTTTGAACGTTTATTCATTTTTGAGAGACAGAGAGAGACAGAGCATGAGTGGGGAAGGGGCAGAGATGGGGGACACAGAATCTGAAACAGGCTCCAGGCTCTGACCTGTCAGCACAGAGCCTGACGCAAGGCTCGAACTCACAAACTGCGAGATCCTGACCTGAGCCGAAGTCGGATGCTCAACAGACTGAGCCACCCAGGCACCCCTTTCAACTCCTTGTTTAAATTTATTCCTAGGTATTTTATTCTTTTTGATATACTTGTGAGTGGAATTGTGTTTTTAATTTTTCTTTCTGATACTTTGTTGTTAGTGAACAGAAATGCATTAATTGTTGCATACTGATTTTGTATTCTACAATGTCACTGAATTTGTTTGTTAGGTCCAATAGATTTTTGGGAGAGTCTTTAAGGTTTTATATAAATACATATTGTCTGCAAATAGAGAAAAAATGACCTCTTTCCTTTCTTTTTATTTTAAAGTTTATTTATTTATTTTGAGAGAGTGGAAGAGGGACCGAGAAAGAGGGAGAGAGAGAATCCCAAGCAGGCTCCATGCTGTCAGCGCAGAGCCTGATACAGGGCTTGAACTAATGAACTGAGAGATCATGACCTGAGCTGAAATTGAGATGGAAGATAAACTACCTGAGCCACCCAGACACCCCAACTTCTTTTCTGATTTAGATGTCTTTTATTTCTTTCTTGCCTAATTACTCTGGCTAGGACTTCCAATACCCTGTTGAATAAAATTGGCAAGAGTGGACATCTTTGTCTTTTTCCTGATCTTAAAGGAAAGGTTTTCAGCTTTTCACCATTAAGTACAATGTTAGGTATGGGCTTGTTGTATATAGCCTTTATTATGTTGAGGTACATTCTCTCTATACTCTTTATATGTTGAGAGTGTTTAATCAAAAAAGGTTATTGAATTTTGCCAAATGCTTTTTCTGTATCTATAAAGTTAAACATATGATTTTTACCTTTCATTTTGGTAGTGTGGTATATTACACCAATTTGTGCCTGTTGAATCATCTTTTAATCCCTAGGAAAAATCCCATTTGATCATGGTTTATAATCATTATAATGTACTGTTGAATTTGGTAAGCTAATATTTTGTTGAGGATTTTTGAATCTGTGTTTATCAGGGATATAGTTTTCTCTTCTTGTGGTATCCTTGTTTTGTTTTGGTGTCAGGGTATTGTTGGCCTGGTAAAGTGAGTTAGAAAGTATTTCTTTTTCTTCTGTTTTTTTTTTTTTAGAAGAGTTTGAGAAAGATTGGTATCAATTTTTCTTTAAATTTTTTAGAATTCTCCAGAGAAGCCACCTATCTTGTCCTGGATTTTTGTTGGAAGGTTTTTAATTACTGATTCAATCTTCTTACTCGTAATTAGTCTGTTCAGATTTTCTGTTTCTTCTTGATTCAGTCTTGGAAGATTGTATGCTTCTAGGAATTAATCCAAATCTAGTTTGTCCTTCTTATTGGCATGTGATTGTTAATGGTAGTCACTTATGATCCTTTGTCTTTCTGTGGTATCAGTTGTAATATCTCCTTTTAAATTTCCTTTTTTAAAAAAATTTTAATGTTTTATTATTTATTTTTGAGAGAGAAAGAGACAGAGAGCAAGTGGGGCAGGGGCAGAGAGAGAGGGAGGCACAGAATCCGAAGCAGTCTCCAGGCTCCAAGCTGTCAGCACAGAGCCTGATGCTGGGCTCAAACCCATGAACTGGGAGATCATGACCTGAGCCCAAGTCAGACACTGAGCACCCAGGTGCCCTCTCCTTTTAAGTTTCTAATTCTATTTATTTGAGTTCTTTTTTTCTGGTAAACTTATATAAAAGCTTATCTATTTTATCATTTCAAAAAACTGGCTCCCATAGTTTCATTGCTTTTTTCTATTACCGTTTTAGTCTCCATCTATTTCTTTAAAAATTTTTTTGTTTATTTATTTTGTGAGAGAGAGAGAGAGAGCACAAGTGAGTGCAAGTGGGGGAGGGGCAGAAAAAGAGGTGGAGAGAGAATCCCAAGCAGGATCCTGTCAGTGCAAAGTGTGATGTGGGGCTCGAACTCACTAACAGATTATGACCTGAGCTGAAACCAAGAATTGGATGCTTAACCGAATGAGCCACCCAGGAGCCCCAGCCTCCATTTATTTCTGCTATGATTTTTGTTACTTCCTTTTTTCTGCCAACTTCGTGCTTTGTTCTTTTTTTTCTAGTTCCTTGAGATGTAAAGTTAGGATGTTTGAGGTTTCTTGTTTCTCAGGTGGTTGTTTATCACTATAAACTTCCCTCTTAAAACTCCTTTCTTTTTTTTGCATCCCACAGTTTTTATATGTTGCATTTCCATCTTAACTGTCTCAAGATTTTTTTAAATTTGGCTTTGATTCATTGGTTGTTCAGTATCATGTTGTTCAGTCTCCGCATATTTTTGAATTTTTTCAGCATTTTTGTAATACTTATCTAGTTTCATTGTAATCAGAAAAGATGCATATTATGATTTCATTCTTTTTAAATGTATTAAGACTTGTTGGGAAGCCTGGGTGACTTAGTCAGTTGAGCATCCGTCTTCAGCTCAGGTCATGATCTCACAGTCCATGAGTTCAACCCCTGTGTTGGGCTCTGTGTGGACAGCTCAGAGCCTGGAGCCTGCTTTGGATTCTGTGTCTTCCTCTGTCTCTGCTCCTCCCTCGCTTACACTCTGTCTCTCTCACAAAAATAAACATAAAAATAAAAAAAAGAGAGAGACTTGTTTTATGGCCTAATATGTGATCTATCCTGGAGAAGAAGAATATGTATTCTGTTGATGGATGGAATAATCTGTAAATGTCTGTTAATTGCATCTGATTTGACATGTCATTTATGTCCAATATTTCCTTCCTGATTTTCTATCTGGATGATCTATCCATTGTTGAAAGTGGGGTATTAGTCTCCTGCTATTTTGTATTGATGTCTATTTCTTCTTTCAGGTCTGTAAATATTTGATTTATGTATTTAAGTGCTCCTATGTGGCATGCATAAAGATTTACAAATGATATGTTCTCTGTTGGATTGACCCTTTTATCATTATGTAATGATCTTCCTTTTTTCTCTTAATACCATCTTTGGCTTAAAGTCCATTTTTTTCTGACATAAGTATAAGTAGCCCTGCTTTCTCTTGGCTTCTATTTACATTGATATCTTTTTTCCATCCCTTCATTTTCAGTCTCTAGGTGATCTTGATTGGAGAATTTATTCTACTTACTATTCTACTTATTGTTTTCTGGCGGTTTTGTAGTTCTCTTATTCCTTTCTTGCCATATTCCTTTGTGAATCAATGATTTTTTTATAATGGTATGCCTTGATTCCCTCTTTTTATCTTCTGTGTATCTACTGTAGGTGTTTACTTTGTGGTTACCACAAGGCTTACATAAAATATAACATGACAGTTATCACAGTCTATTTTAAGCTAATAACAACTTTTACTGATGTAAAAACTCTACCTTTTCACTACTTCTAAACATATTTTGTGTTTTTCATATAATAATTTATATATTTTTACCTTGTGTGTCCATTAACAAATTATTTTAGTTTTTAAAAAATTTTTTTTGAGTATTTATTTTTGAAGGAGAGAGAGACAGAGCATGAACAGGGGAGGAGCAGAGAGAGAGGGAGACACAGAATCTAAAGTAGGCTCCAGGCTCTGAACTGTCATCACAGAGACTGATGTGGGGCTCAAACTCACAAACTGTGAGATCATGACCTAAGCCAAAGTTGGATGCTTAACCGACTGAGCCACCCATGTGCCCCACAAATCATTTTAGTTTTAAATATTTTTCATAGTTTTTTGTTTTAACCTTCACACTAGAGATGTAACTGATTTACCCACCACTATTGCAACATTAGAGTATTCTGAATTTAACTTTATCAATGAGTTTTATACTTTGATGTACTTTCCTGACACCAATTAGTGTTTTTTGTTTAAACTCCAGAAGTCCCTTTAACATCTTGTAAAGTTGACCCAGTGGTTATGATTTCTTTAGCTTTTGCTTGTCTGGAAAACTCCTTAGTTTCCTTAAATTCTTAAGGACAACTTTGCTGGTTAGAGTATTCTTGGTTGGCAATTTTTTTCTCATTTAGCAGTTTGGATATATTGTGCTACTCTCTTCCAGCCTGCAAAGTTTTTGCTAAAATATCTGAAAGTCTTATTGAAATTCTCTTGTGTGCAACAAATTGTTTTTCTCTTGCTGATTTTGATTCTTGTCTTTAAGTTTTGACAGTTATAATGGATCACAGTGTGGGTTTACTTGGATTTATCTTATTGGGAACTGTCTGGGCTTCCTGGATCTGAATGTCTATTTCTTTCTGCAGGTTAGGAAAATTTTCAGCCATTATTGTTTTGATTAGGCCTTATGCCATTTTCTTCCTCTCTCTTCCTTTTGGGACCCCCAGAGTGTGAATATTGGTTCACTGGATATTGTCCCATAAGACCTTTAAACTATCTTCACTCTTTTTCATTCTCTTTTCTTTTTGCTCCTTTGAGTGAATAAATGCCATTGTCCTATTTTTGTGTTTGCTAATTCTTCTGCTTTATATAGACTGTTTTGAACCCACTTTTGAATTGTTCAGTTTGCTTATCCTATTCTACAACTCTGTTTTTTCATTTGGTACTGTTTATATGTTCTGTCTCTGGTGAAATTCTTCCTTTGTTCTTGCATTGTTCTCCTAACCTTCATGAGTATCTTTATGGCCATTATTTTGAACTCTAGGTAGTTAATTTTTCTCCATTTTATTAAGGTGTACTTCCGGAATTTTATTCTTTCCTTTGGAACATACTCTTTATTCTGTTCCTTCATTTTCCCAGACTCTCTGCATTAGTTTCTGTGCATTAGATAAAATAGCTACCTCTCTCAGTCTTGATAGAAAGCTCTCGTGGAGGACATGATGCTTATCAATTAGCCTGACCCAGTCTTGGTTGTCTGTCAAACCTCTGTGATTGTCCAACCTGCCTTTTTTGTTCTTAGTGGCTCCCAGTTGTTAAGGGTGTGCCAAAACCTGTTAGTGTCTTAAAGGGGAGAATTTTCAGTCCTTAGATGCAGATTAATTGGAAACTGGATACTCAAGGAAAATACATGTTTAGTGTCCTTCCTGAGAGAAACTGCAAGATGGACTTTTTTGTCTACTCCATCTATGCTAAGCCCAGGTATACAGTCACAGAGAGGTATTCCTGTGTTAGTTAGGAAACACTACTTTGTTTGTTACACTCCTGTGGGACTCATGATGGTAAACCCCTTTGGCTATCAGAGCCAAGTGATCTAGGTGCTCATCCCTTGGGTGGCAGCCACAAAATCTTAGGTGCCAGACTTGTGAACAAGGTCCTTTCCTGGAAGTATTGGTGATTTGTAGTGGGATGAATTGGGAAGTCAGAGGCGGTATTTGTTGCCTTCCCAGTCTCTGGACAGGATCACAGTCAGCCAGGCTGAATTAGAAGCCAGGCCCTCAAGCAGCAGCTTTTAAAGTAAGCAAATAGGCCTATTTCAAGGAAAGCCTGGGAGATAAGTGTTTCTCTCTGTCCTGGGGCGGGGGGTGGGTGGGTATTTGGTTAATAACTGTTTCTTTGTTTACTACAGTCCTGTGGAACTTGTGAATAAAAACTCTATTGGCTATCAGAGCCAAGAGATATAGCAGCCTGTCCCTTGGGCAGCATCTATAAAACCTGGGGTGCCAGATGTATGCATAAATTCTTCCCAGGAAGTTATTGATGACTTGGTATGAACTTGAATGAAAAGGCAGAGATGGTGTCTAGCAACTTCTCTCAGGAAGATTATGGTCAGCTCCTAAATGAGCTCTAAATTAGAAGCTTGACCCTCAGGCAATAGCTTTTAAAGTATGCAAGTAGGACTCTGAAGGAAATAGTGGGAGATAGATATTTTTTGCCTTCTGCCTCTGCACTGAGCCCCAAGGAATGTTCACTATTCAGCCATGAATCCTTGTGAGCCCCTTAAGAACTGGTTATTTTGTGTGCGTTTTTGTTTTTGTGTGTATGTGTGTGTGTAGGTTTTTTGTTTATTTGTTTGTTTTTGCTGTGGTCTTGAGAGTTGTGGATGCAAGCTCCATTGGCTTTTACAGCTAGGTGTTTTAGGGGCTCAGGTGTGAGTCTTAAAAGTTTGAGTGCTAGATGTGGGGTTCAAAATCTTTGCGGCTCAGGAAGGAGTTAAAAGTTGGGGGTTCCCTCCTGACTGTATGGCACTATGCTGGGAGTGATATTTATTGTGACAGTGTGTCTCAGCCTTTCCTAGCCATTTGAATGAATGTTTTCTCATTTTCCCGAAGTGTAGGAGTCACTCAGCTAGTTTCTGGATTTCTTTCAGAGGGAAGTATTTTGTGTATTACTGTAGATCTAGGAGTTAAATTCAAGAGACTTCTTGTCTCCATCTTGGACTGGACAGCTTGTCTCCATCTTGTCTCCATCTTGGACTTAGCTTCCTGTTTCTACCTCTAATGAGGAAAGGATAGTGAGCTGCTATTTTGAAGGACTAAGTGACTTTGGGCAGGGAGGTCGTGATTAAAAGTGGCTGAACAGAGGTGCCTGGGTGGCTCAGTTGGTTAAACATCAGACTCTTGATTTCAGCTCAGGTCATAATCCTGGGGTCAGGGGATTGAACCCCGCTTCAGGCTCTGTGTTGACAGTGTGGTGTCTGCTTGGGATTCTCTCTCTTTCTCTTCCCCTCCTCTGCTCTCTCTCTCTCTCTCTCTTGCTCTCTCTCTCTCATTAAAGTGATTACAAGTGGCAGAGCAGAAGGAAGGAGGCTGAGCCTCCACTGATTTAGTGGTGCTTCATACCACTATGACTTTTTCTATCTCCTAACTTCTAAAAGAAAAACAGAAGAAAGTAAATTTTCACTGTATTCAAGAACCTGTATTTCAAGTTCTTATTACTAGCAGGTGTATATGCATTTTAACTGATAGATAACCCCTTATGGAGGGTTTTGAAGATGCAGGTCTCCAGCTCCAGAGTTTTATTAAGTAGGTATTGGATCAAGCCCTGGTCCATTTAACTTTGGAACCACTATGCTAGAGTGTAATGCTGTAGATTTCTGGGTTATGGGGATTTTATTTCCAGGATGAACATCAGCTTTTGTCATTTCCAGAAGGTAAGTTCCTGTCAAAGTGTCAAAAGGGACAGTAAAAGTAATTAATATGTAGAACATCATGTGAGCATTACTCAGAGAGGAAAACCATGCCTGACTCACTGCAAATGAGTCAATAGTTACATTTTCAAGAAAAAAAATTCTTTGGAGGAAAAGCAGAACACTGAATAGACTTGTAAAAGTTTTACAAGATAGGGGTTGGGCAGAGAAGAAAAGGTATCATTTTACCAAAATAATGGAATAATCCTGAAATTTTGAAACCTATTGGGAAAAGTCAAACCCTCACAAATTCATTCAATATGGTTAGTTTACGGTTATCCAGAGAACTGGAGGGAAAACTAGATAAGTCATTTTAATGGTAAGATATGTACTAAATCAAAGTGATTTCATATCAGATTTGCCAATTCTTAAAAATCAGTACTTACAACATGTTTATGTTAAAAGGAAGAAAATATCTATTCCTGCCCTAAGAAAAGCATATTCTTGACAATCATTTGCACACAAACATTTCTTGATATGTATTATAAAAAGTCTTTACAGGCAGTATCATACATGAATGTAATAAATGAGCCTAAGAAGTCAGCCAGTCCCAACTATGGCAGTTTCATTTAGCAAGATCAAAAAGCCACTTGCCAGCATGATGAAACCTTTTGTGTGAATATTGGTTTGTGAGGGTCAAAACTACCCAGCAATTCAATCTTATTACCTCTCTTTCTTTAAAATAGAAACATACTTGGCTCATATTTTAACAGTATGTGTCTATAATGGGATGTCTACATTGAGATCCTGGGTAGTAAAAACGTATGCCAAGGTGATTTGGATCCATTTTATGGTACCTTCTAAACCTGGGCTCCATAGCTGCAAGTTCAATTTTCCTTACCATTCAATTGTTTCTATGTAGAGTGGGATGCAAAAGTCTATTTTTGACCTATTGGGCACCCTTCTGAAGAGATAAAAATCCAACGTTATATCACTCCATGTTGAAAATAAAAAGCTTATGATATCTCCTTTAGATGAGAGCTTGTACTGCTCTCCTTGGTGATCATTATCTGAGCTTTCGTTACTGTGCGGTGTGCCATCACCCTTCTTAGAGTTGACTGAATTTCTGAGTCTGAAGCACTTGTAGGCCCTATGGGATGAAAAACACTTTCCTTGCTAAGTGCCAACCATTTTTATTGTTATTATTGTTATTAAGTCAATTCCCAAAGTCGTATCCACTAACATGGCATTTTCAAAAATGACATATTGTGGCAGTGTACTGGGAAATGCTGTTTAGCTGGCTTTCTGTTGCCAACCTCATAAGTATTGCTTTTGTGGTGCTACTTTTGGGAATGACACTACTCTTTGGTGGCTCAATGTGCCCACAGGTAGTAAGCCATTAAGGGAATAGTGATAGGCAAAAGCAGGTGGCACATACCTTATGACAGACTCATCTTGTACCTAAGGCATCTGTTGTTTAAGAGTGTATGTAGTCACTGTACATAAAGACAGGCTCTTGAGAACAATGCAGGATGATGATATTCAAACACATTCTTTAAGAACCATTAGAGTAATTGGCTTAAAATACAGTATGTTAGTAGGCATGAATTCCATGAAATATGCCCAGTTTGTGGAAGCATGGCTTTTCTATTTAATTTCCAGTGGGAATTTGTATAATGCCTTTTCATTACATGAGAAAAAAAACACAGTGCACATAGACCAGAAATTAGACAACTATACAGAATGAGAGTTCAGGGAACAAAATTATCATCCAGATTTTCATAGCACTAAGGTAAACCATGAGTATACCTCAAGGATATAACTCTCAAAATATTCATTTGATGGTTACTAATATATATAGGAAAGTGCTTTTGGGAAAGATCTCTGAGGACCTATATCTATGCATTGGCTCTATTATGATATAATTTGGAATTGTAATATGAAATAACTTAGAAGAAGGTGTTTCTTTTTTTGTTTTTGTTTTTGCTTTTGCTTTTTTGCTTGATTATTTTTTTTCTCCATTGTATTTGGTAAGTGCTGCCTATCCTAAATAAGGGACTAAAAGTAAGCATTGGGTCAATTATAGGCAGAGGGATTAGTCTCAGTGGAAGCTCTATTTTGTAGGCAATTAGTACACACTCCCAACAGCATTTCTCCATGCACACCTTACTGATCAAAATCATAGTGGTAACCGGTGACTCCCCTCCCACGTTCAACTAATGCATTTCTTCAGGGACCACATGTAGACACTGTGTGATGATCTTCATAAAACTGATTTTGGGTACCTGAGGGGCAGGCTTCATGGTAGGGTTACCTTTATATAACTCATCTTGCTAAAGAGAATGACTTGAACAAAGATTCAAAGTACATATCCTGAATTTGATCTAGATTAAGCCACAGAAAATGTAGGGTTGCATTTCAAGTGTTTTGTGTATACTAAAATTTGATGAAAATAGCTCTGTAAAAAATGCAGAGCAGTTGTATACAGTATTTTGTTTTCTTTTTGGGTTCCATCTTAGAATGCAAGTAGGCCTAGATCAGGTGTTCTTTCCCAAGAGAAACATTGAAAGGAAAAGAGAGTTTGATCATGAATTTCTTATGGAAAATTTTAGTCTCTGTTATTAAAAGAATTCTGGGTTTGATATTTGTTCTTATGGGACCCAGAGATAGCTATAACTCTGCTATCTTAAGGAAGAATCTCCTGAAATTCTTGAATAACTAATTGCTACCACTGTTTTCAATAAATTGTCCTTTGCAGCAAAGAAAAATGAAACTGATGTATTTGATTTTTAAAAAAGGAACAAAGGGCACCACCAAATTTTATGTAACATAAAGGAATTAAAAGGACTACTTTTACACCCTCAAGATTTGTCTCATTTTGAATATTATCTGTTTCCGAATACTTGTAAAACGTAGGATGACATGTCTGAGCATTTATGAAAGACAACCCCTGCCCCTCCTGCCCCCATCCTTGAGTTTTCCTGTCTTGTCTTCTGATCTAGGCCAGAGAGGCATTTGCCACAATACTACTTCTAACATCCTCCTTTGGATGGTCAGCAAATGTGACAATGTCTGCCAAAAGTAGCAATCTGTTGGTAATTTCACTTAATTAGCTATGCTTTTGAGAAAGTAAAATTCTTTGTGGTCTCTTCCTTCTTAGGATAGTTGAGAAAAGTTGGATCTATATTCAGTTATGAATTTAAACTGAAACTGTGAGTTATAACTATAATTGATGAATCCTGCCAGTCTGCAAGATTATAGATTGACCAAATTGTCACTTTGATCTCTCCATGATGGGCAAGATTCCAGAAATAATGGGATTGTGTCAAATAATTTGATTGTGTCAAAATTGGACCTGTGTAGACTATCCAATGAGCAACAAAAGTCAGAAGTTCCTGTAATAGTATAGTAACAACATGTGGGAATAACCATAGCTTTTTTTTCTTTTAGACAGAGAGAGCCTATCCTTGTGTGCATAAGTGTGAGCAGGGGAGAGGCAGAAAGGGAGAGAGAGAGAGAGAGAGAGAGAGAGAGAGAGAATCTTAAGCAGGCTCCATGCCCAGGAATGAGCCAGAGACAGGGCTCAATCCCACAATGCTGGGATCATGACCTGAGCCAAAATCAGGAGTCGGACACTAACCAACTAAGCCACCCAGGTGCCCCTAACCATAGGTTTTTATTAGTAAGTTAAAAATGATTTGCTTGTATTTCTATTTAGATTTAAAAAATGAGTAAAGTTTATAAATAGATAAAATAAACTGAATTAGGGAGTTGCGGCAAGATGGCGGCTTAGGAGGACGCTGGGCTCACCGCACGTCCTCCTGATCACTTAGATTCCATCTACACCTGCCTAAATAACCCAGAAAACCGCCAGAGGAATAGCAGAACGGAGTCGCCAGAGCCAAACGCAGACGGGAGGCCCACGGAAGAGGGTAGGAAGGGCGGCGAGGCGGTGCGCGCTCCACGGACTGGCAGGAGGGAGCCGGGGCGGAGGGGCGGCTCGCCGGCAAAGCAGAGTCCCCGAGTCTGGCTTGCAAAAGCGGAGGGGCCTGACGGACTGTGTTCCCACAACAAGCGCGACTTAGCGTCTGGGAGGTCATAAGTTAACAGCTCTGCTCAGAAAGCGGGAAGGCTGGAGGACAACCAGAGGGAGAGCTGCTGAGCCCCCTGACAACAGAGCTCAGTTTGGTGGGGAAAAAAGGCGCTCGCCAGCGCCATCTCCCCCGCCCATCCCCCAGCCGAAATCCCAAAGGGAACTGGTTCCTGCCAGGGAACTTGCTGGCTCCGCGCAAACACCCAACTCTGCGCTTCTGCGGAGCCAAACCCCTGGCAGCAGATCTGACTCCCTCCCGCTGCCACAGGGCCCCTCCTGAAGTGGATCACCTAAGGAGAAGCGATCTAAGCCTGCCCCTCCTGCTCCCGAGCACCTTGCCTACCCACCCCAGCTAATACGCCAGATCCCCAGCATCACAAGCCTGGCAGGGTGCAAGTAGCCCAGACGAGCCACACCACCCCACAGTGAATCCCGCCCCTAGGAAAGGGGAAGAGAAGGCACACACCAGTCTGACTGTGGCCCCAGCGGTGGGCTGGGGGCAGACATCAGGTCTGACTGCGGCCCCGCCCACCAACTCCAGGTATACACCACAGCACAGGGGAAGTGCCCTGCAGGTCCTCACCACGCCAGGGACTGTCCAAAATGACCAAGCGGAAGAATTCCCCTCAGAAGAATCTCCAGGAAATAACAACAGCTAATGAGCTGATCAAAAAGGACTTAAATAACATAACAGAAAGTGAATTTAGAATAATAGTCATAAAATTAATCGCTGGGCTTGAAAACAGTATACAGGACAGCAGAGAATCTCTTGCTACAGAGATCAAGGGACTAAGGAACAGTCACGAGGAGCTGAAAAACGCTTTAAATGAAATGCATAACAAAATGGAAACCACCACAGCTCGGCTTGAAGAGGCAGAGGAGAGAATAGGTGAACTAGAAGATAAAGTTATGGAAAAAGAGGAAGCTGAGAAAAAGAGAGATAAAAAAATCCAGGAGTATGAGGGGAAAATTAGAGAATTAAGTGATACACTAAAAAGAAATAATCTACGCATAATTGGTATCCCAGAGGAGGAAGAGAGAGGGAAAGGTGCTGAAGGGGTACTTGAAGAAATCATAGCTGAGAACTTCCCTGAACTGGGGAAGGAAAAAAGGCATTGAAATCCAAGAGGCACAGAGAACTCCCTTCAGACGTAACTTGAATCGATCTTCTGCACGACATATCATAGTGAAACTGGCAAAATACAAGGATAAAGAGAAAATTCTGAAAGCAGCAAGGGGTAAACGTGCCCTCACATATAAAGGGAGACCTATGAGACTCGTGACTGATCTCTCTTTTGAAACTTGGCAGGCCAGAAAGAATTGGCACGAGGTTTTCAGGGTGCTAGACAGAAAAAATATGCAGCCAAGAATCCTTTATCCAGCAAGTCTGTCATTTAGAATAGAAGGAGAGATAAAGGTCTTCCCAAACAAACAAAAACTGAAGGAATTTGTCACCACTAAACCAGCCCTACAAGAGATCCTAAGGGGGACCCTGTGAGACAAAGTCCCAGAGACATCACTATAAGCATAAAACATACAGACATCACAATGACTCTAAACCCGTATCTTTCTATAATAACACTGAATGTAAATGGATCAAATGCGCCAACCAAAAGACATAGGGTATCAGAATGGATAAAAAAACAAGACCCATCTATTTGCTGTCTACAAGAGACTCATTTTAGACCTGAGGACACCTTTAGATTGAGAGTGAGGGGATGGAGAACTATTTATCATGCTACTGGAAGCCAAAAGAAAGCTGGAGTAGCCATACTTATATCAGACAAACTAGACTTTAAATTAAAGGCTGTAACAAGAGATGAAGAAGGACATTATATAATAGTTACAGGGTCTATCCATCAGGAAGAGCTAACAATTATAAATGTCTATGCACCGAATACCGGAGCCCCCAAATATATAAAACAATTACTCATAAACATAAGCAACCTTATTGATAAGAATGTGGTAATTGCAGGGGACTTTAACACCCCACTTACAGAAATGGATAGATCATCTAGACACACGGTCAGTAAAGACACAAGGGCCCTGAATGAGACATTGGATCAGATGGACTTGACAGATATATTTAGAACTCTGCATCCCAAAGCAACAGAATATACTTTCTTCTCGAGTGCACATGGAACATTCTCCAAGATAGATCATATACTGGGTCACAAAACAGCCCTTCATAAGTTTACAAGAATTGAAATTATACCATGCTTACTTTCAGACCACAATGCTATGAAGCTTGAAATCAACCACAGAAAAAAGTCTGGAAAACCTCCAAAAGCATGGAGGTTAAAGAACACCCTACTAACGAATGAGTGGGTCAACCAGACAATTAGAGAAGAAATTAAAAAATATATGGAAACAAACGAAAATGAAAATACAACAATCCAAACGCTTTGGGATGCAGCAAAGGCAGTCCTGAGAGGAAAATACATTGCAATCCAGGCCTATCTCAAGAAACAAGAAAAATCCCAAATACAAAATCTAACAGCACACCTAAAGGAACTAGAAGCAGAACAGCAAAGGCAGCCTAAGCCCAGCAGAAGAAGAGAAATAATAAAGATCAGAGCAGAAATAAACAATATAGAAACTAAAAAAACTGTAGAGCAGATCAACGAAACCAAGAGTTGGTTTTTTGAAAAAATAAACAAAATTGACAAACCTCTAGCCAGGCTTCTCAAAAAGAAAAGGGAGATGACCCAAATAGATAAAATCATGAATGAAAAAGGAATGATTACAACCAATCCCTCAGAGATACAAACAATTATCAGGGAATACTATGAAAAATTATATGCCAACAAATTGGACAACCTGGAAGAAATGGACGAATTCCTGAACACCCACACGCTTCCAAAACTCAATCAGGAGGAAATAGAAAGCTTGAACAGACCCATAACCAGCGAAGAAATTGAATCGGTTATCAAAAATCTCCCAACAAATAAGAGTCCAGGACCAGATGGCTTCCCAGGGGAGTTCTACCAGACGTTTAAAGCAGAGATCATACCTATCCTTCTCAAGCTATTCCAAGAAATAGAAAGGGAAGGAAAACTTCCAGACTCATTCTATGAAGCCAGTATTACTTTGATTCCTAAACCAGACAGAGACCCATTAAAAATGAGAACTACAGGCCAATATCCCTGATGAATATGGATGCAAAAATTCTCAATAAGGTACTAGCAAATCGAATTCAACGGCATATAAAAAGAATTATTCACCATGATCAAGTGGGATTCATTCCTGGGATGCAGGGCTGGTTCAACATTCGCAAATCAATCAACGTGATACATCACATTAACAAAAAAAAAGAGAAGAACCATATGATCCTGTCAATCGATGCAGAAAAGGCCTTTGACAAAATCCAGCACCCTTTCTTAATAAAAACCCTTGAGAAAGTCGGGATAGAAGGAACATACTTAAAGATCATAAAAGCCATTTATGAAAAGCCCACAGCTAACATCATCCTCAACGGGGAAAAACTGAGAGCTTTTTCCCTGAGATCAGGAACACGACAAGGATGCCCACTCTCACCGCTGCTGTTTAACATAGTGCTGGAAGTTCTAGCATCAGCAATCAGACAACAAAAGGAAATCAAAGGCATCAAAATTGGCAAAGATGAAGTCAAGCTTTCGCTTTTTGCAGATGACATGATATTATACATGGAAAATCCGATAGACTCCACCAAAAGTCTGCTAGAACTGATACAGGAATTCAGCAAAGTTGCAGGATACAAAATCAATGTACAGAAATCAGTTGCATTCTTATACACTAACAATGAAGCAACAGAAAGACAAATAAAGAAACTGATCCCATTCACAATTGCACCAAGAAGCATAAAATACCTAGGAATAAATCTAACCAAAGATGTAAAGGATCTGTATGCTGAAAACTATAGAAAGCTTCTGAAGGAAATTGAAGAAGATTTAAAGAAATGGAAAGACATTCCCTGCTCATGGATTGGAAAAATAAATATTGTCAAAATGTCAATACTACCCAAAGCTATCTACACATTCAATGCAACCCCAATCAAAATTGCACCAGCATTCTTCTCGAAACTAGAACAAGCAATCCTAAAATTCATATGGAACCACAAAAGGCCCCGAATAGCCAAAGGAATTTTGAAGAAGAAGACCAAAGCAGGAGGCATCACAATCCCAGACTTTAGCCTCTACTACAAAGCTGTCATCATCAAGACAGCATGGTATTGGCACCAAAACAGACACATAGACCAATGGAATAGAATAGAAACCCCAGAACTAGACCCACAAACGTATGGCCAACTCATCTTTGACAAAGCAGGAAAGAATATCCAATGGAAAAAAGACAGTCTCTTTCACAAATGGTGCTGGGAGAACTGGACAGCAACATGCAGAAGGATGAAACTAGACCACTTTCTCACACCATTCACAAAAATAAACTCAAAATGGATAAAGGACCTAAATGTGAGACAGGAAACCATCAAAACCTTAGAGGAGAAAGCAGGAAAAGACCTCTCTGACCTCAGCCGTAGCAATCTCTTACTCGACACATCCCCAAAGGCAAGGGAATTAAAAGCAAAAGTGAATTACTGGGACCTTATGAAGATAAAAAGCTTCTGCACAGCAAAGGAAACAACCAACAAAACTAAAAGGCAACCAACGGAATGGGAAAAGATATTCGCAAATGACATATCGGACAAAGGGCTAGTATCCAAAATCTATAAAGAGCTCACCAAACTCCACACCCGAAAAACAAATAACCCAGTGAAGAAATGGGCAGAAAACATGAATAGACACTTCTCTAAAGAAGACATCCGGATGGCCAACAGGCACATGAAAAGATGTTCAGCGTCGCTCCTTATCAGGGAAATACAAATCAAAACCACACTCAGGTATCACCTCACGCCAGTCAGAGTGGCCAAAATGAACAAATCAGGAGACTATAGATGCTGGAGAGGATGTGGAGAAACGGGAACCCTCTTGCACTGTTGGTGGGAATGCAAACTGGTGCAGCCACTCTGGAAAACACTGTGGAGGTTCCTCAGAAAATTAAAAATAGACCTACCCTATGACCCAGCAATAGCACTGCTAGGAATTTATCCAAGGGATACAGGAGCACTGATGCATAGGGCCACTTGTACCCCAATGTTCATAGCAGCACTCTCAACAATAGCCAAATTATGGAAAGAGCCTAAATGTCCATCAACTGATGAATGGATAAAGAAATTGTGGTTTATATACACAATGGAATATTACGTGGCAATGAGAAAAAATGAAATATGGCCTTTTGTAGCAACGTGGATGGAACGGGAGAGTGTGATGCTAAGTGAAATAAGCCATACAGAGAAAGACAGATACCATATGGTTTCACTCTTATGTGGACCCTGAGAAACTTAACAGGAACCCATGGGGGAGGGGAAGGAAAAAAAAAAAAGAGGTTAGAATGGGAGAGAGCCAAAGCATAAGAGACTTAAAAACTGAGAACAAACTGAGGGTTGATGGGGGGTGGGAGGGAGGAGAGGGTGGGTGATGGGTATTGAGGAGGGCACCTTTTGGGATGAGCACTGGGTGTTGTATGGAAACCAATTTGTCAATAAATTTCAGAAAAAAAAAATAAATGAAATAAAATCACATTCAAGGAAAAAAAATAAACTGAATTAAATTGTATTACATTATTTTTGAGAATTAATAATTTTTATTTGAAATTTTCTGATTTTAGTATTCCATAGAAACTAATGAGAAGCTGAGATGCTCATATATACTTGTGGGTAATTTCTCTTTTTCAATAATATAGTTATCAGTGTATTTTAATAAATGATTAGAGGGTTACTTCTACTTTTAAATATTTATGTGGTAAAAATATGGTTTCTTCTGTTAATTCCATATATTTATTCATCTCTCTCAACATATTGACTACAATTCAATTTTCTTGGATCTAAACCTACTTTAAAAATAAAATTAACTACTTCTGTATTTGTATTCTGTATCATCAATTACTAACCTAAGTTTTTGTCTTGTTATTACTTTCTCTATACTAATCCACCTTTAATTTTCCTTTCTGCTTTGGCCAAATCATTTTGCAAATTCAAAGCTTACATTTGGTTTGCATCACTGCTATGGAATACTTTATTATCTTTCATAAAGTGTCCTTAACATTATTAATGAAAGCATTAAATATTCAGTAGAAGGGGTACCTGAGTGGCTCAGTTGGTTAAGCCTCCAACTCATGATTTCGGCTCAGGTCATGATCTCAGAGTTCATGAGGTCAAGCCTAGTGTCTCTCTCCCTCTCTCTCTCTGTCATTCCCCCTCTCATACTCTCTCTCTCTCTATCTCAAAGAAATATACTTAAAAGAAATGCTAAGTAGAAGTCAGATGAAAAGAAGCAGATGAAACTAGTTAGCTGAATTAGTACTGTTTTTACATTGGATATACTTAAATTATGATTTATATTTTTTTTCAGAAATATACAAAAAGAGATAGAAGGAATACCTGGATAGATGGATTTTTGTAAACTTGTAGCTATGCTACTTTTTAATGAATTTTCTAGGTGTTTTTTAAGTTTATTATTTACAAAAGCACATATCTCTGGGAAATAGATGATTCACAACGTTTTGAACATTTGAAGACTGCACTCATCCATCATGCTGGAAAGTAGAAGATACTGTTACTAGTGCATAAAAGGGAATCATGAAGTTCCAATGTACCCAGAATTTTATAGTTACAGGCTTTATAGCAATATATTTAAATAGGTAATTTAAATGTCATCTGATTATATATATTAAGGTAAGAAGAAGGATGCATATTGGAGTGGACAGAGTATTTAGGCTTTGAAATGACTTCCAGGGATATGAATCTCTGTTTTATCCCTTACTAATAATGCTTAATTTTGCTGAGCCTTAATTTTGCTGAGCCTCAGCTCTATTTGATATAAAATGGACATAATAATGCATACCTGACAGAGTTGCTATAACAAATGTGCTCTCACATTTAGGTACCCGATACAAAGTTCATTTGTATTATATTTGTGTGATATTCTAACAAATCAAGAATCAATGTCAAGAGACAAAGACATCAAATTTCCATGATGCTAAACCATCAGGCAAAAACTCAAGAGTGCTTCTCTGGTCTTCAGTGACCCTGTACAATTTTGCCTCAACTTTCATTTTCAAGGGCTATTTTAATTAATTTTAGTTTAGTTTTTTAAGAGAGACAAGGTTAATATCTTGGCCTAGATTTAAACGGAATGGTTTGAAAATGATTTTTACTGTATTTAGTGGGCAATATAAACCTAGTGATTGGAGGCGAAGATACACGGTCTCCTAAGTAGCACATTTTTTTCTTGAGATTCATTAAGAATCTTCCTTTGATTGGCAAATCCTCTCAAAGGTTGAGATGATGAGAGTCCTTCACATACTTATGTGAACTAACTTAATCGTGTGTGTGTGTGTGTGTGTGTGTGTGTGTGTGCGCGCGCATGTGTATGTGTGTTTAAAACTTTGTGAAACTAAGGAAATGAGAATTTGGGGAGGTTGGCCTGTGGGAGAAAGGAAAGGTCATTTAGAGAATTTATGAGGAATCAGAAGAAGTTGAAAAAGCTAAAGTGGGATTTATGGAAGCAAAAGGCACCTATACTTTTTTCTGGTGAGAAAGGAGAATGCTCACATATCTGTAGAAAGGTGTTAAAGAAACGTTTTTCACAATTATAAGTTTTCCCTGTAAACACTGAATTCAAACTTTATTCTTTTTAAAAAAATTTTTTTAAAACATTTATTCATCTTTGAGAGACAGAGAGAGACAGAGCATGAGCGGGAAAGAGGCAGAGAGAGGGAGACACAGAATCCAAAGCAGGCTCCAGGCTATCAGCACAGAGCCCAAGGTGGGGCTCAAACTCACACACTGCAAGATCATGACCTGAGCCGAAGTCAGATGCTCAACCGACTGAACCACCCAGGGGCCCCACAAACTTTCTTCTTATTTCCTCAGCATTTAAAATGCTTTGAGGCTGTGTTTTACAGGCTAGGATCCCCACCTCCTAAACCCCTGTGGAATTTTGCTATTTAGATATGCTGAAGTGGACTGAATAGATCGGCATTACAATTAAATTCATCTACCTTTGGGATCAAATAACCCTCATTTTAATTTTTGTCTTTTGGGAAAATATGTTTGTATTTAATTTTATTTGCACATGTCTAGAAGCTATGTAATGGATGTATTTTACAATGAGAAAATAAAATAAGCTATAAATAAGCACATTCTTCACTGTTGGTGAGTGAATTCTACACTTCTATATTGTTAAAGTAATGGCTTTGAATGAATATATTAGGTCTAGTGAAAAATCAAAGACTGCAATTCTATTAAAGTTAAATTTATTGTACTTTTAGGCAAGCCCTTTAAATAGCTGTGATCTTCCATTTAATTTGTATTATGTAGTAGATAGTGGTGCTTTTTTTTTTGTTCCTCTTAAATGACAATGTGCTGTCTGTTGGCATTTTTAGCCTGCTACTTTAATATGCATAAATCCCATTATATACTATGGTTGATGCTTTTAAGATGAGATATTGGCTTTTCTGACCTATTTGTTGATTTATTGTAGCAACTGAGAAAGTATCAAACCGTTGAAGTTGGATCCTATTAATCTTTGCTTGCCTTCTATCTTTTCCCTCTGTAATTTTTATTCTCGCAGCTGAAAAAGAAAGAGTGCTACCAACTATGCATATAACAAAAACAAGTTTTAAATTGGATGTGAATCACAGTTTGGAAATTGATGGTATTTCATGGCACTGGTATAATGAAGAACTGCTTTAAAACACATTTATCTGACTTGCTTGAAAGATTCTGTACCATATTAATATGAAAGTTTTTGAGGTCTAAGTTTTTCTTTCTTTTTAAATAGGTGTTTATGCATCTAAGAAATAGCATGCAATGTTACTTTTTGGAGAAGTAAACTGATACATGTTTTAATAAATAGATTTTAATTTTCCAAGGAAATAATTGGTTAAATGTAAAGCTGTGTCTTATATTAAACTTAGAACTTACTGACCATTGAGAAAATTTATTCTAAACTTGGCCTTTTGCTTATATTCTTTTTTGCCCACAGTTTTTTGGGGAAATTTTTACAATAAGAAATACAAACAAGATTGAAATCTGCACCTAAAATCTTGTAACCTTCATTAGAATAGCAATTCTGAGGGAATAACAAGGAGACTCCTATACTGATACTGTGCAAAAAGTAAAAGCACCTTTACAGATATAATAAGAATATTAAATCTTAAAAAAAAACTACAATTTGAATTAAAATAGAAGTATTACCACAGCTTTTGTCTGAGAATGCGTAAATTATGAATTAGGGCTTTTACTGGCCCTGACATTATTCAAACTTTTAAAATTAATCATTGAAAATTATAATTCTAAAATACTTATTTATTCACTTATTTATAAATCAGCAAACATTTATCATCATCTATGTTTTAGTTATTGATTTCTCTATAACAAATTACCCCCAAACATAGCAGCTTAGATAACAAATATTTATTATTTTACAGCTTCTGAAAGTTAGGACTCTGAAAGAAGTTTAGTTAGATGGCTCTAGCTTAAGATCTCTTCTAGTGTTGCACTCAAGATATCAGTGACAGCTACAGTCCTTGAAGGCTTGGCTGAGCGGTAGAATCCATTTCTAAGCTCATTCACATGGCAATGGTAGAAGACATCAGTTGCTCCTGTGGGGCTGTTGTCTTTGCCCATATTGAGTGATCCAAAAGAAGAGAGTTCATTGAAAATAAAAGTTACGGTGTCTTACATAACCTAATCTTAGAGGTGACATCCATCCATCCATCTTGGCGGTACACAACAAAGCTTAGTACCATGTGGGGGGTGGATGATAGGAAGTGTGGGTTCACTGTGAGCCATACTCAGAGCTCACTTGACTTCCACACCTATGTGCTCTACCAGATGCTAAGCACTAGACACAATTGTGGATATTACTCAGACTTCCATCCTTAAGATTATTTTTGTGCCAGATAATAAATTTAAGATCAAATTATTATTTCTTATTGTTCTGATAATACTTCTAGTTACAGCACAAAAAACACCCATGTAAAAATCAGTTTCCTGATAAAATTTCATATCCAAAAGAATACCTTAGCATAATTTAGGCTATATATCCTCAGAGAATAAGACAAAAAACAATTCTAGTTTTTTTTCTTTTCCTATTCTAAAACTCTAAGCTGCACAAGTCAAAATTATTAAGTGAGAGGTTTGTGGCAAAATGAAACAAGCAATTCCCATAGATTACATTTTATTTCTTAGATGGGTGTCATTTTACTCAATAGCTTCTTTCAATCTCAGCTTAAGATCTTTTATTGCCCGAGAAGCTGTTAAATTTGTATAGTTAATAAAATTCACATAACAAAATAAATTTTGTTAAAAATTTGCTAGAATTTCAGACAAAAGTAATTTTAGTTGACTTCTCTTGGTTGAATGCTTATTTTACCTTTATAAATCTTTTTTTCCTTTTTCTTCCATAGAATAAAATAAAGAGAAAGACGTGCTCAAACTTGTACTTTTATCTTTTTATTTAAAGGCTAGTGCATGTGTCTCTACAAAGTTCCCCTCTTCTCTAAAATGATTACAAGCAAGAAGGTTCATACAAATCAAATTTTTTAATTTTTCTGTTTCATGTCTATTTCTATTTTACAAACATTGATTAAACAACTGTTATTAGTAGGACCCCGTACACCATAGTTTCAAGCGATAGAAACCTGCTTGCAACTATGTAAGAAAAAATGGCAGAGTTTATTATAAGGACATTGGAGAATGTCATAGAATACAGGGAGGAGTTGTGCCTCCTTGCCTCTGGCAGAAGATTCACCTCTTATTTTTGCCTTTTCTTCACAGGTCTGTTTTGTTGTTTTTTTCTCTTCACAGACTGACTTTCTCTCCCCACCCCTTCACCCCCTTGTGTAGTTTGGAAAGGACTCTTTAAAGGTTCTGTATCTTATCTATCATCTATCAAGCCATAAAGATAAAGACTGACTTAAATCTCATAGCTCCAGTTCCAAATTCACGAAGGAAGACCTTCAGTCCCATTTGGTTGAGTCAATTGTTTATCTCTCTGTTCTTCAAATAAGGTTGACAGACTGAATGGTCCAGTTTTTGTCTGATTCTGGACAAAATCAGACAAAATTGATAACACATTTCTCATTTGGGCATTTTATGATTTCATAAATGTCTAGCTATTTTTCTTATTCAATACGAAATATTCTTTTTTTGTATATTCTTCTATTTTTCTCCTCTTTTTCTGCTCTCTCCGATTTGTAGGTATTTTACTTGTGGTAATATCATTCCTTTGATTTTCTTTATTTATGTTGAGAGGGGTCTTTTGATTTTGAATACTCTACACAATCGTAAATTAATCAAATTTGTTAAAACTTAGGGCCCAGTATAAAATATACCTAATATCACTATTAAAATACTGTGTAAAAATAATAACTTTAATTAAAAATGTTACTATTTTACACAGTATTTTAATAGTGATATTTATTTTAATTATCTATCTGTATATTATTTTTTAATAGTCAAGTCTCATTTAGTTACACATTGTAGAGCTAACAAATGAAAAAGTGAAATTAATTGGAAATATAATGGAAGGGCTCAGAAAGCCAAAGGAGAGACTTGATCAGGGTTAGAAACTTGAAAGTCATTGGGCATCCAAGCTTCTACCTACCAACTGTCTGTCTTTCAATCTTTGGATTACTGGAATTTTGCTTTTGCTTTCCTGTCTCCAACTCTCTCCTATATCTGAACTCTATCTCCTTTCAGGTTCAATTTTCTTTCCACTGCTTTGTTATGCATATGGTTAAATATATATTTCCCCAGATCCTAATATTACATGTCCATGGTCCAGGTGACATCAGAAATAGTTGAATTTATTGCTTATCCATATAGAAGAAAAAACTGATTGTTTTATTTTGGGACATATGTTCATCCCTGATCCAACCAGCTAGTTATGGATGATGTAACAAAGTCACATAGTAGAAATATGGCTATGGAGACCCATGTGGGAGTGCCATGAACAAAACAGACACACAAAAAGGTCTTTACTTAGGATTTGAAACATGATCATCTAATCTAATATTAAAATGCACTGCCAAGGATGTTTGAGGAAACACAAAGTATTCAATATGCTTAGAGTAAATGGAATAGATTTGGAAGGACATAAGGATGGGCCTGGAGTGGAGAGCAAAAGTCAGAGCATTAAGGAACTTGAACATTGTCTTAAAGATGATGGATACCCTAAGAAGTCTCTTAAACAGAAGGAGAAAAGAGCAGGGTTAGAATTACTTTTAAAGAAATTACTCTGACAGGTATATGACAAGTGGATCAGAGTAGAGCAAGAACAGAGGCAGGAAGACCAGTTAAGAGATTTTGAAAGGAAAAAAGAACTAAATAAAGTTAATGGCAGTGAGTGAATGGATAATTTCAAAATACATTAAAGTTATTGCATAAGTATCAGTTAATGACTGATTAAATATGTTTAGTAGGGAGGGAAGGATGGTCCAGCTTTCTTCGTCTTGAACAGCTGGGTGGTTGTTGATGCCAGTCAAAATTGGGGAAGGGGAGGTAAAATGACAAGTTCCACTTGAACTTGTGTCTGTGGGACAACTGATGATCTGAAACATAAAGGTCATAGAGAAGTCATGGAAACAGAAGGGAAGAGAAAAGCTCTGGAAGATGAAATTTGGAGGCTTTCTGTGACAAAGCAGAAGATGAACTCTAAAGGGACACTGTGCAACCATGGCCATACCTTGGAAGGAGAGGAGAAGATTTCAAAAAGTAGGTGTGGTTAATGGAGTTAAACACTATACATAGAAAGGTCAAAATAGATGAAAATTTCTCAATGCATTTCATAACAAAACAGGCATTTTTGACCTGAGCCACAGCCACGTCAGTGGAAAAGTGGGGCTAGAAGCCTGATTGTCGTAGTTGCGTTGATGAAGGAGAACAAGTAAAGGAAGTGAATGTAAGCAAGTCTTTCAAGTAGCGGAGAATGACGAAGGGAGAAGGAGATAGAGGGAAGAAGAGGGAAGGGGAGAAGGAGAGAGAAATTGTCAAGAAGTGATATAGGGTAGGAGAGCTTGTTTTGGTTGTTACTGTTTTTCTGTTTTTTGTTTTTGTTTTTGTCTTTTTGTGTTAGTCTCTGAAGCATGTGTGTTGATAGGCAAACAAGTACAAAACTAGCAAAAAAATGTGAAGATGCCCAAGAGCAAGGGGTAATTGATAGAGCAAATTTTCTGAAGACTAAGGAGACATGAAGTACAGCAAAGGTAGATAAATTATCATTGGAAAGAAACATGGGAACCTCTTTATCTTCAGTGATGTTCTATGATTTATCAGGCCTGCTATATGATTGAACCAGGAAATACCCATTTCCTTCCATTATCCATATACTAACTGGGCTGTAGTGTGTTTACTTTACGGTTTTCAACCTTGGCTACACATTCTGAGAGTGTATGTCCTACCCCAAACAATTTTTTTTCTTTGCCTCTATTTGCTATTTAAGGTGCCAATTAACAGAGTTCTGTTTTTGTTTTTTTACACATTTATTGAGGTATACTTGACATACAACAAACTGTACATATTTGAAGCATACAGTTTGGTAAATTATGATGTATGTATACACCATGAAACTATCACTGGAATCACATAAGGAACATATTCATTCCTTCCAACAGTTTTTATTACCTCTTGCTAATCCTTCCTGCCTACTAATCCTGCCCCTTCCTTCAGCAACTACAGATATGTTTTCTATTACTATAGACTAGTTAGCATTTTCTAGAATTTTATATAAATGAAATCATACAGTATGAACCATTTTTATCTGGTTTCTGTCACCCAGAATAATTGTTTTGAGAGAGTCATTCATGTTGTTGTATGTATCAATAATTTTTTTCACATAAGGAAGCATTTATTTGTGGTTTAACATGAAATCTCACACATTTGTATAAACACAAATCCACATTGAGTCATAACAGATAGCAAAAGATAGTAAAAACAAATAAAACTAATTGGTGGCTATATACAGTTGGACACAGCTGTGTCTTCTACACACTAGAAAGTCCTTTACAAAATAATCATCAAATATCATCAAATTGGGAAGTGCGAATTCAAAGTTCCACAACCCAAAGAGGTATATAGGCAGCAACAGCAACAACAAAAAGGAGGAAGAGGTACTGCAGCTTGTGGATGAGGTAGTAGTATAGTAGGGGTCAAGGACAAGGTCAGGGTCTAAACTGGAACAAAGGGTTCTCTCAGTAATTTTGTTTAATTGCTGGATAGTATTCCATTTTATGAATATATCTCAGTTTTTTCTTTTACCTCTTTTTTTCTCTTGTTTTGAGGTATAATTGACACATAGCATTATGTTTCAGATGTAAAATATGAGTGTTCAATATTTACATATATATGTATACATATATATGTGTGTGTGTGTGTGTATATATATATATATATATATATATATATATATAAATAATCTCCACAATAAATCTGAACCCATACATTGTCACAAAAATTTGTTTTCTTGTGATGAGGGCTATTATTCTCTTAGCAACTTCCAAATATACAACAGTGTTATTAACTACAGTCACCATGTGTACTACATTTCCATGACTTCTTTCTTTTAAAACTAGAAGTTTGTACCTTTTGACCCTCTTCACCCATTTCATTCTGCCTTATGGCAGCTACCAATCCGTTCTCTGTATCTTTGAGTTTTCTTTGTTTGTTCACTATTGAGTTCTATGAGTCTTTCTGTAGTTTGGATATTAACCCATATAACCTAGATTATATGATTTCTCCTATTTACTAGGTTGCTTTTGTGTGTGTGTGTTTTTTTTTTTTTTTTTTGATGATTTCCTTTGCTGTTAAGAAGATTTTTGGTTTGATGTAGTCACATTTGTTTCCTTTTGCTTTTGCTGCCTTTGCTTTTGGAGTCAGATCCAAAAATTCATTGCTGAAACTGATGTTAAGGAGCTTACTGCCTATGTTGTCTTCTAGGAGTTTTGTGGATTCAGGTCTTATGTTCTTTAATCTATTTTGAGTTAATTTTTGTTTGTGATATAAGATAGTGGTCCAGTTTCATTCTTTTGCATGTGGCTATCCTGTTTTCTCAACATTTATTGAAGAGACTGTCCTTTTCCCATTGTGTACTCTTGCCCATAAATAAATTAAAATTAATTTGTGATAAATTAATTGACCATATATGTATGGGTTTATTTCTGGGATCTCTAGTCTGTTCTTTTGTATGTGTTTTGATTTCTATTACCTTGTGATATAGTTTGAAATTAGCATGGTGCCTCTAGATTTATTTTTCTTACTAAAGACTGCTTCAGCTATCAGGGTCTTTGTAGTTCCATACAAGTTTTAGGATTATTTGTTTTTACTTCTATGAAAATTGCCATTGGAGTTTTGATAGAAATTGCATTGATTCTGTAGATTGCTTTGGAATAGAATGGGCATTTTAATAATATTCATTCTTGTAATCCATGAGTACAGAATATCTTTCCATTCATTCGTCTTCAACTTCTTTCATCAAAGTCATAGTTGTCATAGTTTTTTAACCTCTTCGTTAGTTTTATTCTTAGGTATTCGCTTTTTGATGTAAATGGCAATCCTTTCCTACTTTATCTTTCTGATAGTTTGTTATTAGTATAGAAACACAACCATTTACCCCTTGGTGGACAAGTTAGTTGTTTCCTGTTTGGGACTACTACAAAAAAGGCTTCTATGAGCATCCATATGCAAGTCTTTATATGAACATACACTTTTACTTCTCTTACAATGTAATGGATAGAGCATATGGAGGTATATATTCAACTTTTTAAGAAACTGCCAAGCTTTTTTCTAAAGTGGTTGTACATTTTATATTCCCAGAAGCATCATATAAAATTCCAGTTCCTCTAATCCTTGTCAAGTACTTGGTATGATGTCTTTTTAATTGTAGCCATTCTAATATGTGTGTAATGGTATCACAATGTGATTTTAATTCACATGTTACCTAATTACTAAAGATGTTAAGCATCTTTTAATGTGTTTATTTTCTGTCTATATATTGCTTTTGTGAAGTGTTTTTTCATATATTTTGCCCACTTTTTAATTGGCTTGTTTTCTTATTTTTGAGTGAGGAATTCTGTATATATCCTGGATATAAGTTCTTTACCTGTATTTATATGGTGTGCACTTATTTTCTCCAAATGTGTGACTTGTATTTTCAATCTTTTAATGGTGTTTTTTGATAATTGACAGTTTTAAATTTTGATTAATTCCAATTTTCCAATTTGTTTGTGGTTGGCTCATGCTTATTTGTGTTTTATTTTAGAACAATTTCCATAACCCAAAGTTTTAAAGGTTGTCTCAAATATATTTTTCTAGAAGTTTTTAGTTTTAGATTTATTTTTTGAATTAAGTGATTTTAGCTAATTTTGTATTGATTATTAAAGTCCATTATTTTGCAAATAGATATCCAGTTGTGCTTGCACCAAATGTTGAAAAGGCTCTTGAATTACCACTGAATTACCTTTGTCAAAAATCAGGGTTTTTTTTAATGTTTACTTATTTTTGAAAGAGACAGAGCACGAGTCAGGGGGGCTGGGGGTAGAGAGAGGGAGACTGACCTCTGAAGCAGGCTCCAGGTTCTGAGCTGTCAGCACAGAGTCCAATACAGGGCTTGAAGCCATGAATGCAAGATCATGACCTGACCTGAAGTTGGATGCTTAACTGACCGAACCACGCAGGCTTCCCCCAAAATCAGTTTTTTTAAAAACAAGAATCAGTTTTTTATACGTGTGTGGATTTATTTTTTGAACTCTATTATGTACCATTGATTATTGTACTTATAACCCCACCAGTACCACACTATTTGGATTATTGTACTTTTATAATAAATCTTAAAACCAAATAGTGTTAGTCTTTGCACAAGTATTCTTATTTTTATATTTGTTTTGCTCAATCTAGTCCTTTGCATTTCCATGTGAATTTTAAAATCAGTTTTGACAATCTCTACTAAAAGTAAAGGCACTAAAATTTTTATTGAGATTGTATTTGAGGAGAATTAACAAATCAATTGGAGTAAAAATGTCTTCTTAACAATATTGTGTCTTCCAAACCATGAATGTAGTATATCTCTTCATTTACCCTAATTTCTCTAAGCAATATTTTATAATTTTAAAGTAATATTGTAATTGTAGTTTTGAATTTAGCTCTTTCACACTTTGTCATATTTATACTCAGGTATTTCACATATTTGATGCTACTGTAAATGATACTGTGTTTTTAATTTCATTTCTAGTTGAGTATTGCTAGTATGTGCAATTAATTTTTGCATATTGATCTTGTATCCTACAATTATGCTAAAATCATATATTCTAGTACTTTTTTTATATTCCATTGGATTTTCTAGATGTTCATATCATCTGTGAGAAAAGATAATTTGCTGTTTTGTTTCAAATCTGGATGCCTTTATTTCTTTGCCTTGCCCTTTTGCATGTTTTAGAACCTACTGTAAAAATCTTGAAAAGAAGTGGAGACAACAGATAGTTCCTTCCATCCTTCCTTTCTTCCTTCTTTCCTTTCTCTTCCTCCTTCTCCTCCTTTTTTTAATTTTTATTTTTTTGATAATGTCTCTGTCTGGTTTTGGTACTGGGGTCATTCTGGCCATATAGAATGAGTTGAAAAGTGTTTCTTCTACAAATTTCTGGAAAGTTTGTGTAGATTAGGTATTCCTTCTTTAATGTTAGGGAGACTTTACAGTGAAGCTATCTGCTCCTTGGGTCTTCCTGGTGAGAAGGTTTTAAACTACAAATTCAATTTCTTTAATTAATAATAGCCCAGTTATCTTTTCCTTTTTGACTTAGATTTGGTATTTTTGCTTCTTTTGATAAATCTGTCCATTTTGCCTAAAGTTGTCAAACTTACTGGCATATAATTTTTCATAATTTTCCTTTATTATTCTAATATTTATAGAACCTGTAGTGTAGAAGAGAAGTGTAGTCTTATCTTCCATTTCTGATTAATTATTAGTGTCTTCTCCTTTTTTCCTTAATGAATTTTGGTAGACTGATTTATTATTCATTGAATACTATTCTTTTCAATGTACTACTTTTGGTTGCCTTGATTTTTCTCAGTTGTTTTTCCATTCTACATTTCATCGATTTCACTCTGTTCTTTGCTACTTCCTTTCTTCTACTGATTTTATTAACTTGTTTTTGTTTTCTAGTTTCTTAAAGCAGAAGCTGAGAGCACTGATTTGAGACCTTTCTTCATTTCTAATGTAGGAGTTTAGTACTGTACAATTTTTCATAAGTACCAATTTAGCCATATTCCTCAAATTGAATGTCAATTTGAATAAGCTGCAGTTCCAAATCATTCAAACACCAATCTAGGTGTTGCTGTGAATAGATTATGCAGATGTAGTTAAAATCCCTAATCCATTAATGTTAAAGGAAGGTATCCTGGATTATTTGAGTGCCTGATTGAATCAAAATACCTTAAAGGCAGGAATGAGGCTTCTTAAAAAGAGAAAGAGATTCTGCCTGTGACCAATAGTTTTGGCTTGAATTTATGGAGTTTTATATTGATTGTCATCTCCCTTTTCTAAATGCCTGCCCTAATAATTTTGGACTTGCTCAGTCAGCTCCCACAACTGTATAAAATAATTCTTTGAAGTCTCTCAATCTATCTCTATCTTTCTCTAGATAGAGAAAATGTAAGTTCTTAACCTTCATTCCTGACTATCATTAAGGTATTTGGAAACAGTTGATATTTTCAGTAATACCATTTATTTATTTATTTATTTATTTAGTTAGTTAGTTAGTTAGTATTTTTTGAGAGAGAGAGAAAGGGGTGGGGGGAGGGGCAGAGAAAGAGGGAGAGAGAATCACAAGCAGGCCCCATGCTGTCAGTTCAGAGCCCGACATAGGGCTCCAACCCACGACCCATGAGATCATGACCTGAGCCAAAACCAAGAGTTGGACACTTAACGGAATGAACCATTCAGGAGCCCCGGGTCGTAATTTTAAGGTTTGTTTGTTTGTTTGTTTGTTTTTTGTAGGACTGGAACAGTGCTCAGTTTAGAGCTAATAATTACCACTACTAAAGCAAAACCTTACTGTATTTCATGCAGTGTCCCACAAATCACAGTGTTTCCCCATCTGGCTTGTGGAAACAGGTACTATGTCAGACTTATGTGAGCACTGGGCACTGTTACTTCTAATCCTTTCAGATGATTCTGTTCCTGGCCTCAGTTACATACACTATGCATACACTTGTAGTGTACTCATATAAACTATAAGTACTCATATGAATACTTAAAGAGACCCTCTAAAGCTTTCCAGTGTTCTCTCTGCTATGTGTTAGTGGCCCAAAGCCACTGCCACTTTTCTTTTCCCTTTACTTTCTTTCATTATTCAATATAGAGAGCTAAAAATGTCTCCCAGACCTTCTTGTAGCTAATCCGGTTCAAAACAATGAAAGCTAAGTAGAAGCTCTGGATTGGTATTCTGGGACAGGTTAGGCTGGCATGTCCCATTGGCTTTGTCCTTTCTCCTTTTCAAGCCTAAACCAGTAACATGGTGCCTAGAAATGCAGTAGCCATCTAGTGACCATGCATAGAAGTTCAGAGCAGCAGATCAGGAAGATAAATGTCCTAGTGCAGCTGTATCATTCTATAGTATTGACCTCCAAACTTTTAAATTTTTACATGAGCTAAAATAAACTACTAAAGTAAAAGTCACTATTTATGTTTTTTGTTTGTTTTTTACTATTTCCAGTCTAATATTATCTTGATTGATATAATCCCTTTTTTTATGGCCAAGTCAAAAGATCATGTAGGAATATCACTATGGAAATGTGGGCTATCTTCCCCCATTTCAATCCAAGTGACTGTGACTTTGTCACTGGCTATTGGAGCAGACTGCTATGGTTAACAGGTAAGATCCTCACTCTCCACATATAAGGAGTGATGATGAGTAATGCAAAAGTCATTTTATTTGAGGGAAAATGAGAATACAGAAAATATTAGTTTCATACATTTTTTGTTTTGTGTGTTTTATTTTCCATCCTATAAATTTTACATTTTCCAAACTGTTAACACTAAATTGAACTTCTGTGAAAAATTTCCATACAAATATGTGAGCACCAGTAATAAAAGGTTTGATTTCATTATACAAATACTTTCCCGTGTTTCTATAAAATATCAATTAATACTTTATTTCATGCTTTATTATACCTAGGAATGTATTTTGTGAAAATTTCAGAGAGTTGTTCTCAATACCACTTAGATAAAAGAATCATGAAAAATAAAGCTGTCTAGATGATTGCATATTGCTGCTTAAATTAGGTGTCAGTGGGTTTCATTTCACATAGAAAAAAACTTTATGTTAAAAACTCTCTTTGAAGTCATTAAATTTTAGCACCTGAAAAATAGTATAAGTTGAATCAGAACACTATACCTTTTATTTCTTCTTTGCTAAAGAGATAGGGTCATCACTATCCAGACATATTAAAGTATTCATGTTGCCTTAAATTTTAGTTTTTTTTTAATAAAGATACATTGATAATTCATGCTTTACAGAATGAATACCCACTAATTCTAATTTATATTTAATCATCCGTAGTGACTCATTAGTGACTCATTGCAAAATCAAAATTTGAGAATATAAAGCTATTTTTAAATAAGCCCTGTTCTTCTTATCCTGCAAAAATGTTGTTGAATAGGATTGCAGGAAGGAACCAACTAAAATACAATTTTTTTGGTTCTTATTTGAAGTTTTGAGAAGTTTAAAATAGCAAGAAATACTGCTTCCAGGAGAACATGAATTTCTAAAGTAATTGATTGAATCAGCCACTTTTAAAAAGGAGAATGTGACTTTATAATGCAAATTGATCAATTTCAGCCCTGACCTTGCCCCACATTCCATTAGCATCTTTCTTCTACTGAATTTATTCACTGTTGTCACTAAAAATTAAACAAGTCTTAAACTGAAAACATTATTTTACTCCTAGTTCCTCTGCCTGGCTTCTTTGATTTGGTCAAATTGTATTATTATTTTCCTTATCAGTCAGGTTTAACATTTTGTAGTTAGTTGACTGCATCCCACTTCTTTGCTTCCACTTCCAAAAAGTCATCAAATTCCATGCAATTACTACATGAACTATCCCTCCTGCTATCTCTTCTCCATTTACACTACAGCTATTCTTTAAGTTCAGCTGAAGTGTACTTCCTTCATAAAGTCTAGACCCTAAACATTCCAGTAGAAAGGAATCATTCCCTCATCTTTTGGGCACATATAGTGTTTCTCATTGATTTCATATTTATTTGAAATTCTTTGTCATATATTTTAAAAGCTCTTATAATGATACAGCTATTTTTCTACTCTTCGGAATTGATGACTAAGCTCTGGAGCTGAGGCTAAAGAGACATGAAAGACCTCACATTTTAAGGAAATCTTTTTTTAAATAATTTACTTTTTTATTTACATCCAAGTTAGCATATAGTACTACAATGATTTCAGGAGTAAATTTCTTAATGCTCCATTACTCATTTAGCCCATTCCCCCTCCCACAACCCCTGCAGCAACCTTCTGTTTGTTCTCTATGTTTAAGAGTCTCTAATGTTTTATCCCCTTCCCTGTATTTATATTATTTTTGCTTCCCTTTTCTTCTGTTCTTCTGTTCTGTGTCTTAAAGTCCTTATATGAGTGAAGTCATATGATATTGTCTTTCTCTGACTAATTTCACTTAGCATAATACCCTCTAGTTCCATCCACATAGTTGCAAATGGCAAGATTTCATTCTTTTTGATTGCTGAGTAATACTCCATGGTATGTATGTACGTATGTATGTATGTATGTGTGTATATATATATATATATGTATATGAACACATATATATATATATGTATATATATATATACACATATATATACGTGTGTGTGTGTGTGTGTGTGTGTGTGTGTGTGTGTGTGTATACCACATCTTCTTTATCCATTCATCTGTCAATGGACATTTGGGCTCTTTCCATACTTTGGCTATTGTTGATAGTGTTGCTATAAACATTGGAGTGCATGTGCCCTTTCAAAACAGCATACCTGTATCCCTTGGATAAATACCTAGTAGTGCAATTGCTGAGTCATAGGGTAGTTCTATTTTTAATTTTTTAAGGGCCTCTTATACTGTTTTTCAGAGTGGCTGCACCAGTTTGCATCCCCACCAGCAGTGCAAGAGAGATCCTCTTTCTGTGTATCCTTGCCGACATCTGTTGTTGCCTGAGTTGTTAATGTTAGCCATTCTGACAGGTGTGAGGTGGTATCTCATTGTGGTTTTGATTTGTATTTCCCTGATGATGAGTTATGTTGATCATTTTTTCATGTGTCAGTTGGCCATCTGGAGGTTTTCTTTGGAGAAGTGTCTATTTATGTCTTATTATTTGTTTTTTGGGTGTTGAGTGTGGGAAGTTCTCTATAGATTTTGGATACTAACCTTTTATCTGATATGTTGTTTTCAAATGTATTCTACCATTCTGTCAGTTGCCTTTTAGCTTTGCTAATTATTTCCTTCTTTTTATTTTGATGAGGTTCCAATAGTTCATTTTTACTTTTGTTTCCCTTGTCTCTGGAGACGTGTTGAGTAAGAAGTTGCTGTGACCAAGATCAAAGAGGTTTTTGTCTGCTTTCTCCTCAAGGATATTGGT
The DNA here is from genome assembly GCF_016509475.1 of Prionailurus bengalensis. Lineage (NCBI taxonomy): Eukaryota > Metazoa > Chordata > Mammalia > Carnivora > Felidae > Prionailurus > Prionailurus bengalensis. Next base: position 94,773,161 of record NC_057355.1, read on the forward strand.
GGCTTCCTGTCTTACATTTAGGTCTTTCATCCATTTTGAGTTTATTTTTTGTGTATGGTGTAAGAAAGTGGTCCAGTTTCATTCTTCTGCATGCCGCTGTCCAGTTTTCCCAGCACCACTTGCTGAAGAGACTGTTTCTATTCCATTGGATATTCTTTCCTGCTTTCTCAAAGATTAGTTGGCCATATGTTTGTGGGTCCATTTTCGGGTTCTCTCTTCTGTTTCATTGATTTGAGTGTCTGTTCTTGTGCCAGTACCATACTGTCTTGATGATTACAGCTTTGTAATACAGCTTGAAGTCCAGGATTCTGATGCCTCCTGCTTTGGTTTTCTTTTTCAAAATTGCTTTCGCTATTTTGGGTCTTGATCTATACAAATTTTAGGATTGTTTGTTCTAGTTCTGTGAAGAATACTGGTGTTATTTTGATAGGTATTCACTGAATATGTAGATTGCTTTGGGTAGTATTGACATTTGACAATATTTGTTCTTCCTATCAAGGAGCATGGAATATCTTTCAATTTTTTTGTGTCTTCTTCAATTTCTTTCATAAGCTTTCTATAGTTTTCAGTGTATAGATTTATCACCTCTTTGGTTATATTCATTCCTAGTATTTTATGGGTTTTTTGGTGCAGTTTTAAATGGGCTTGATTCCTTGATTTCTCTTTCTGTTGCTTCATTGTTGGTGTATAGGAATGCAACCAATTTCTGTGCCTTGATTTTATATCCTGCGACATTGCTTAATTGAATGATCAGTTCTAGCAGTTTTTTAGTGGAATCTTTTGGGTTTCCATATAGAGTATCATGTCATCTGCAAAGCATGAAAGTTTGACCTCCTTCTAGCTGATTTGGATGCCTTTTTTTTTCTCTGTGTTGTCTGATTGCTGAGGCTAAGACTTCAATACTGTTGAATAACAGTGGAGAAAGTGGACAGCCCTGTCTTGTTCCTGACCATAGGGGGAAAGCTCTCCGTTTTTCCCCACTGAGTATGATATTAGCGTTGGGTGTTTCATATATGGGTTTTATGATCTCGAGATGTGATACTTCTATCCCTACTTTCTTGAGGGTTTTTATCAAGAAAGGATGTTTTATTTTGTCAAATTCTTTCTTTGCATTTATTGAGAGGATCATGTGGTTCTTGTCCTTTCTTTTATTGATGTGATGTATTGCGTTGATTGTTTTACGGGTATTGAACCAGCCCTGCATCCTGGTATAAATTGGTCATGGTGACCCACTTGGTCATGGTGAATAATTATTTTAATGTATAGTTGGGTCTGGGTGGCTAGTATCTTGTTAAGGATTCTTGCATCCATGTTCATCAGGGAAATTGGTCTATAGTTCTCCGTTTTAGTGGGGGTGTTTGGTTTCTGAATCAAGGTAATGCTGGCTTACTAGAAAGAGTTTGGATTTTCCTTCCATTTATATTTTTTGGAACAGTTTCAAGAGAATAGGTGTTAACTCTTCTTTAAATGTTTGGTAGAATTCCCCTGGAAATCCATCTCGCCCTGGGCACTTGTTTTTGGGAGATTTTTGATTACTAATTTGACTTCTTTGCTGGTTATGCATCTGTCCAAATTTTCTATTTCTTCCCGTTTCAGTTTTGGTAGTGTATATGTTTCTAGGAATTTGCCCATTTCTTCCATATTGCCCATTTTATTGGCATATAATTGCTCATAATAGTCTCTTATTATTGTTTGTATTTCTGCTGTGTTGGGTGTGTTCTCTCCTCTTTCATTCTTGATTTTATTTATTTGGGTCCTTTTTCTTTTTCTTTTTCTTTTTCTTTTTCTTTTTCTTTTTCTTTTTCTCTTTCTTTTTGATCAAACTGGCTAGTGGTTTCTCAATTTTGTTAATTCTTTCAAAGAACCAGCTTCTGGTTTCATTGATCTGTTCTACTGGTTTTTTTGGTTTCGATAGCATTAATTTCTGCTCTCATTTTTATTATTTCCTGTCTTCTGCTGGTTTTGGGTTTTATTTGCTGTTCTCTTTCCAGCTCCTTAAGGCATAAGGTTAGGTTGTGTATCTGAGACCTTTCTTCCTTCTTTAGGAAGACCTGGATTGCTATATACTTTGCTCTTATGACTGGCTTTGCTGAGTCTCAGAGGTTTTAGGCTGTGGTGGTATCATTTTTATTGGCTTCCATTTACTTTTTATTTCCTCTTTAACTTCATGATTAGCCCATTCATTCTTTAGTAGGATGGTTTTTAGTGTCCAAGTATTTGTTATCCTTCTACATTTTTTCTTGTGGTTGATTTCAAGTTTCATGGTGTGGTCTGGAAATGTGCACCATATGATCTCAATCTTTTTGTACTTGTTGAGGGCTGATTTGTGTCCCAGTGTATGACCTACTTTGGAGAAAGTTCCATGTGCACTGGAGAAGAATGTGTGTTCTGCTGCTTTATGATGAAATGTTCTTAATATATCTGTCAGCTCCATTGGTCCAGTATGTCATTCAAAACCATTGTTTCCTTGTTGAATTTTTTATTAGATGATCTGTCTATTGCTATAAGTAGGGTGTTGAAGTCCCCTACTATTATGGTATTATTATCAATGAGTTTCTTTATATTTGTGATTAATTAATTTATATATTTGGGTGCTTTCACATTTGGAGCATAAATATTTACAATTGTTAGGTCTTCTTGGTGGATAGACCCCTTAAGTATGATATAATGCCTCATCTCTCTGTTACAATCTTTATTTTAAAGTCTAGATTGTCTGATACAAGTATGGCTACTCTGGCCTTCTTTCGGTGACTATTAGCATGATACATGGTTCTCTATCCCCTTACTTTCTATCTGAATGTGTCTTTAGGTCTAAAGTGGGTTCTTGTAAACAGCATATAGATCATATTTTCTTATTCTGTTACCCTATGTCTTTTGATTGGAGCATTGAGTCCATTGATGTTTAGAGTGAGTACCGAAAGATACGAATTTATTGCCATTATGATGCTTGTAGAGTTGGAGTTTCTGGTGGTGTTCTCTGGTCCTTTCTAGTCTTTGTTGCTTTTGGTCTTTCTTTCTTTTTTCCAGCTTTTCTCCCCTCAGAGATTCCCCCTTAAAATTTCTTGCAGGCTGGTTTATTGGTCATGAACTCCTTTAATTTTTGTTTGGGGAAATTTTAATTTCTCCTATTTTGAATGACAGCCTTGCTGGATAAAGAGTTCTTGGCTGCATGTTTTTTCTGATTCAGCACATTGAATATATCCTGCCACTCCTTTCTGGCCTGCAAGTTTCTGTGGATAGGTCTGCTGCAAACCTGATCTGTCTTCCCTTGTAGGTTAAGGACTTTTTTTCCCCTTGATGCTTTCATGATTCTTTCCTTGCCTGAGTATTTTGTGAATTTGACTGTGATATGCCTTGTTGATCATTGGTTTTTGTTGAATCTAATAGGAACTTCTGTGCTTCCTGGATTTTGATGTCTGTGTCTTTCACCAGGTTAGGAAATTTTTCCACTATGACTTGTCATATATCCCTTCTACCCCTTTTTCTCTCTCTTCCTCTTCTGGGACCTCTATGATTCTGATGTTATTCCTTTTTAATGAGTCCCTGATTTCTCTAATTCTCTATTCATGCTCTTTTGCCTTAGTCTCCCTCTTTTTTCCTGCTTCATTGTTCTCCATAAGTTTGTCATCTATGTTGCTGATTTGCTGCTCTGCCTCATCCATCCTTGCCACGTGGCATTCATTCAAGATTGCAACTCAGTTATAACAATTTTTTTTTCATCCTGACTAGATTTTACTTCTTTTATCTTCACAGAAAGGGATTGTAATCTATTTTCAACCCCAGCTAGTATTCTTAGTATCGTGATTCTAAATTCTGGTTCAGACATCTTTGTTGTATCTGTGTTGATTAAATCCCTGGCTGTCATTTCTTCCTGTTCTTTCTTTCGGGGTGAACTTCATTTCATCGTTTTGAAGGAAGAAAAGCAATTAATAAAGTAAAAAAATTAAAATTAAAAACACAAAAAAATGAAATAAGTGATGCTAGATCCTAGGTGTGTTTTGCTCTGGTTGTTGAAAAGAGCTTGATAGATTAGAAAAAAAAAGGGAAATATAAGAAAAGGGGGGGGGAAGGATATCATTTGAAAATTTGAAAAACATGATTACAGTGAAATAGAATAAAATGAAATGATGGAAGTAAAATAGAATTTGAAAAATTTACACAAAGTAAAAAATATAGTAGAAAAAAATTAAAAAAATATTTTATTAAAAATTGAAAATAAGGGGTGCCTGGGTGGCGCCGTCGATTAAGCGTCCGACTTCAACCAGGTCACGATCTCGCAGTCCGTGAGTTCGAGCCCCGCGTCAGGCTCTGGGCTGATGGCTCAGAGCCTGGAGCCTGTTTCCGATTCTGTGTCTCCCTCTCTCTCTGCCCCTCCCCCGTTCATGCTCTGTCTCTCTCTGTCCCAAAAATAAATAAACGTTAAAAAAAAATTTAAAAAAAAATTGAAAATAAAAATTTTTCTTTCTGTATTCAAGAATAGAAAAAGAAAAAAAAATTGAATAGATGGACCAGTGAACAGACTGAAATTCTATTGAGATTATATCAGTTTCCTCTACAAGTCAAACTACGAAGCACATTATAGTCCATATACTAAGCAGGCAGAGATAATTGTGGTGTTCCTGAAGAGTGAAACTGGCCCAGTTGGGCAGGGCTTAGTGTAATAGCTCCGTTCTCCACTAGATGGCACTGCTTAGCTTACTGGGGTGGATTGTTGTCACATGTAGGTGTGGATATGCATGCACCAGAGGGGTGAAAATGGTGTCACCCAGCTACGTCTCTAGTATTGGAACTCTGTTCTCCCCGACCAGCAATCTCCTACCTCTCCTTTGTCTCTGGCTTCCATCCACTCCCTGCTTTTACACCTTCTGTGACCAAGCTGTCAGGTGCCAAATGGCACCTCCCTCCTGAGTTTTATGTCAGATGCAGCTGTGTTTCCCAACCCCTCACTTCTGAGGGACTTCAGCTCTGACACATTATGACCTTCTGGGGGAGGGCCTCACCAAGCAATGGCTGGGTGCCCCCAGGAATGTTCGTGGGTCTGTGCTGTTGCCGATGGACAGAGACTTGTCTGGGTGCCAGCCCACCCCAGAAAAATTTCAGTCAATCGTGTAGCAGCAACATTTCAGGGATTATGATAAATCACAACACACATCTGGCACAAGGCTTCCCACTTAACGTCCTTATTCCAACACCAGCGAATGTGGTTTTTCTCCAAGGTCCACTGGGACCTTTGTCTGGTGGTAGCTGCACAGCCTCTACCAAATGTCCTCCCAGCAGGGGAACCGCCTCTCCCCGTGTGGCCCATGGACCCTTTGGACCTCGCTCCCTGCTCCTGGAGATTCGCCCTTCCCACCAGAGCTCTGCCATATATGGAGCTGTGGAGTTTCAGACTCTGCACTCCCCCTTTTTATAGAATCTTAATGGAATTTACACTTTCCTTTCTCCTTTCTCCCTTTTTTGTTCAGTCCCTTGCATACTCTTTCTTTTCTCTCCACCTGTTTTTGGGCAGTCGGGGGATGCTTTCCCCTACTCTCCCCTGTCTCTGTCCTCTCTCTGCAATCAAAAGCAGCTCCCTGCCCTCCGCAGCTTCTCTCTTCCCCATTTCACTTCTCCGAGCTGCATACCTGCTGAGTTCTGTGGTTCTGGTTGTTCAGATTGTTGCGTTAATCCTTGAATCACTTTTCTAGGTGTGAAGGATGGTTTATTGTTGATCTGGCTGTATTTCAGGGATGAAAGATGCAAAAAAACCTTCCATGCTGTCCCGTCATCTTGGTCCCTCCCTATTCTCAGGCTTCTTAACAGGCATAAGCTATAGTCAATATTAATTTATATTCATCCTATATTAACCTTTTTGGTATTTTTTACCCCTTTATGCATTCCATATTTCTATCCATGATGATGTTTGCCTGACTGAATTATAGAATATCTATTCCATCAGCTTTTGTTTTTCTGAAAACATCTTCACTCTGCATTTATTTTCAAAAGATACCCTTGCTGGATATGGAATTATAGATTGACAATTATTTTCTTTCAGAAATTCAAAGATGTTATTCTTTGAACTTCTGGCTTTCATTAATTGTGTTGAGAAGTCAGGTGTCTTACTTCCTATAAAGGTAATGTGTTGCTTTTTCCCTACCTCTTTTGAGATTCTCTCTTTGTTTTTCATTGGGCTATTCTAATATGATATGCACTCTAATTTTTTTGCATTTATTCTCCTTGGGTTTACCTAACTTTCCAATCTGTGAGTTGTGTATTTATCATCATTTTGGGAAATTCTAACCTTTATTTCTTTAAATATTACTTCTATTCCATTAATGTATTTTATTCTTTTAGTTCTTTAATTGTATATATGTTAAGCCTTTCAGCATGCCCCACATTTTTCTTGTATTTTATTTTTCCTGTTCTTTTTTCCTCTGTGCTTTATTTTGGATATTTAATATTGACATGTCTTCCATTTGCCAAATCTGTGTCAGCTTTTAAGAATATCAATTGAGTTCTTCTTGTAAGAAAATATATTTTTAGTTCTAGGTTATTCAGCTGATTCTTTTTTAGGTGTCAAATTTTCGTTGAAATTTCTCTAAGTTTTACCTATCCATATTTTCAACTATATTTTCTTAATCACGAATGTTATTTTTTAATTTATTTTTTAAAAATAATAGAATAAATATAATTCATAAAAGAACTGCAAGTGTCCAATGAACAAATGAAAAATATTTAACCACAAATAATTAAGAAATACAAATGAAACATGAAAGCAATATTTATTTATCCATCAAATTGGCAAAGATTTAAAAATTGGGTGATATCTAGTATTGCCAAAGAGGGGACAAAGAAACAAGCATCCTCAACTGTCTTGGGCAGAGAAATAAATTTATAAAAAGTTATTAACGGGTACTTTGGCAGTGCATGTAAAATGCTTTAAAAATTGTACATCTTTTGACCGAGCATCTCTAAATATAAGAATTTATTGCAAGAAAAAACATTAACTGTGTTCATAAGGTGCCAAGGGTTTAGGTAACATACTTTGTGTTATTGCTGGTTCAGCATCCATTTTGTTTGAGGCTAAGTGTCCTCAGGGGGGGCCTCAAACTGACACTACTCCTTGTAGTGCAAGCTTGTACCCTAGATAACAGCCCATAGAGCACATGAGTTCTATTAAAAAATTTTTTTAATGTTTTATTTATTTTTGAGACAGAGAGAGACAGAGCATGAGTGAGCAGGGGAGAGGCAGAGAGAGCAAGACACAGAATGTGAAGCAGGCTCCAGGCTCTTAGCTGTCAGCAGAGCCTGATGCGGGCTCAAAGTCACGAACCGCGAGAACATGACCTGAGCCAAAGTCGGACACTCAACCGACTGAGCCACCCAGGTGCCCCCAGATGAGTGCTATTTTAAAGCTTTTGCATATATTAACCCAAATATCTGGATTATCTTTGCTCGTTTCTAGTATTTATTTTAACTCTTGATTATCATCAGATGTTTTTTTTTTCTCAAGTGTAGTAATTTTTTTTTTTTGTATGCTGACAATTTTGTATCAAAGAACTGTAGGTACTTTTGATGATAATATCTTTTACTAGAGAGATAGTTTCTTTTATTATGATAGATAATAGACTAAGAGGGTGATTATGTCATTTCAGTTAGGGATTGAGAAATTAAGACTCAATTTCTATCTGGATTGTACCTATTCCTATGTTGTGACCTTCATGGATTATTGTTTAAGAACCTGGTAAGTCTTTGTCTCTTTATCTCCAAGAATTTGCGGGTTTTCCCCCCTAAGGTTTTCAACGTTTTTTAAACCTCTGCCTCATGCAGTTTCAATTTGCCACATGGATGAGAGAAAAGATAGTTAAATATCTGACAAGTGCCTCTTCTAGCCAATGTTTTTTTTCCTAAGCAGTGTAAGACCTTAATCATTTTATCTTATTTTGCCATAGCTTGTTAGCCTCCTATACAATTCTATAAATTAGCAAATATTCTGTGTTTATGTGTAAGTGTATGGGTCTGATGTATTTGAGGCTCTTCAATTTTCTAATTTGTCACTCCATCCGAAAGTTTTTTTTTTGCTTATTTTTCCTGTCCTAACAGAAGCCTTCTCCCTATAGCAAACAAGATGTTCAAGCTTTATCTAGAATAGCAAATATCTTTGGGAAAAAGTATAGCTGGCAATCACCAACTCACTTTAGAACACTGTTTTACCCTTTATATAGTTTTATTATATCTAGCCCTTGTTTCCATGACTCTCTGATATACCTAAAATATTACTTTTATAAATCTTCTAGTTTTTTTTTCTTTGTTGTAGTGGAAATCAGCCTGCCACAAACTGTCTCATTCTAAAGAAGTGGAGGTTCCTGGGAATATCATTATTATTCCCTCACATTTGACTGTCATATTGATATGATATAAAATTCTAATTTAAATATAATTTTTCTTCAGTATTAAAAATAACCTCATTGTTTAAATACATTCAGATTTTTATAGAGGAGGCGAATATAAACCTAATTCTTTATTGTTGGTTATAGTCTCTTTAGAGACTTTCAGAATCTTCCTTTATCTTTGATATTCTTAAATTTCCTGCTCTTATGTTCATATTTGTTTTTTTCCATTTTTTCTTTATTGAAACATTGTTAGATATTTCAATCTGAGATCTTCTAACTTTCTTTAATTCTGTAAAATTTATCTCCATTTCTTCTTCAATTTCTTTCCTCGTCTCCATTTTTACTCTTCTTCCTTGTATCTCTTATTATCCTGATTTTGGCATTTGTATTTCTATCATCCATGTTTTAAAATTTGATTTCACATATGCTATTTCTCTGTAGGGGAATAACTCCACCATGTTACCCTAATTATCTTGTATATATCTACATAGAAATGTAGGAAAGTCTTAAATCACAGCTGATCTGAGTCTTGGCAGAATGCCCTGTAATCCTCCTGGAACATGAAACCATGAGATGCTTTGTGAAGAGCTTCTAAAAGGCTGTTTCCCACTTTTATGTTTATTTACCAAAGAGGCTGTCATGAGATAGTTCCTCATCACCTCCATTGTTCTGATGAAGTATGGCCATTTTATGGTGTATAAAAAGCTATAAAACTAATTAGCTATAGCAAGACATTGGCTCCTTAGCAATAGTGTGTCCTGTCATTTATGTTACACTCATATACTCTTTTTTTTTTTTTGCAGTGCTGTCCTTTGGGATAAATTCAGGGAGCTAGCACCTTTGGTTACTCTTACTTTCACTGTGTATATAAAAAAATAAACCATCTGAATCTTAAAAGGGCTTGTTGTTTCTTAACCAGTAAAATCTGCCAGGCTATATCTTTGGCTGTATCTACTGTAATATGTGTCTTATCTATATTGTTCTCTTTTTCAACTTTTTTTATGTTTAATATTTTTTTTATTTTTTTAAAAAAATTTTAATGTTTATTCATTTTTGAGAGATAGAGACAGAGCATGAGTGGGGAAGGGGTAGAGAGAGGAAGACACAGAATCCAAAGCAGTCTCCAGGCTTTAAGCTGTCAGCACAGAGCCCGACGTGGAGCATGAATTCACGAATTGTGAGGTCATGATCTGAACTGAAGTCGGAAGCTCAACCGACTGAGCCACCCAGGTGCCCCAATATATTTAATAATTTTTTATTTTTTAAATGTTTATTTATTTTTGAGAGGCAGAGCACGAGTTGGAGAGGGGCAGAGAGAGAGAGGGAGACACATAATCTGAAGCAGACTCCAGGCCCCTAGCTGTCAGCACAGTGCCCGACATGGGGCTTCAACTCACAGACCATGAGATCATGACCTGAACCAAAGTCAGACGTCTAATTGAGCCACCCAGGTGCCCCAATAATTTTTGATTTTTAATAATATGCTATTCTTTTTATATATTTCCTTATCTCCTAATGTAAGTTTATACTTTTGTTAATGTTTATTTATTTTTTGAGAGAGAGAGAGAGAGAGAGAGAGAGAGAGAGAGCATGAATGAGCCGCAGAGGGGCAGAGAGAGAGGGAGAGAGAATCCCAATGGATTCTAGTGGAATAGCGAGTAGAACAAAATATTGCTGCATGCTGCAGCACAGGGCTCGTCACAGGCTCACACCCATGAAGCATGAGATCATGACCTCAGCTGAAATCAAGAGTCAGATGCTTAACCAACTAAGCATCCCAGCACCCCTAATTTTATCATTCTTATTTCAATTCTTGGTCTACTCTTCTAAATAATTCTACTCTAGGCTGAATTTTTCAAATTCCAAACTTTTCAAAGTTCCTGTTTTACTTTTGAGGAATTGTACTCATTAATTGTTTACTTATTTTTCCTGTGATCTCATGTTTCTTTGGGTATAGCAACTCTTCTTTCTGATAATCCAAAATAGGAAAGGGCCAAAGACCAGAACCTGGTTTGTATCAGTCCTACTGAGTTTAAGGAGAGTGAAGTTTTGAGTCCTAGAGTTGATGGTTCCAATCAATAAAACTACTATCAGTGGCTTTTGTTTGCTGTCACTTCACCAGATAATTCCTTGGTTCAGGGCTTTACCTTTAAACCCTAAGTGCAGGCAGCACTTGGGGGAAGATATCTCAGGTCTGAGAGTTTGAAATAGAAACAATGGATGAATAAGTGCCTGGGGGCAGCTAGTGGGACCTCTCCTCTTCCCTTTAGAACTTTCATTATGCCTTGATAAAACCTTTATGCATACATACCTCCACCAGTATTCTGGGCTATTGCTAGTAATAACAAATGGAGAGATGTTTTAGGTTTTAATGTGTTATGTTTTATTTAGGTCCAAAAATAATGCAAGAGGGAGGCAGTAACTAAACTTAAATTGCTTTTCTTCAATCTATTTTGCAAGTCCAGTGACTGCCTGACTGTCATTCCCCATGAAACTGTTCAAGAAGTTTTTCTTCTTTGCTAGTAACTCTCTGTCTCTTTCTCTTCCTCTTTCTAGTTCTTTGAATTTGTATTTCCTTCTGGAAGCTATAGTTTCTCCAAGGTTGATCTAGGGGATGGAGCCAGCCAGGTATGCTAGTTCACCATCTTGCCAAGAATTCTATATTACAGATTAGAACTGAATCAAACTTTAAAGATTATATATACTTTTTTCTTTATGGGATAGGTTAGAAATAGTAGACTTTGAGTAGACAATGTCTTCTCCGTGGTTATAAAGTCAATTTATGGTAGAGTAGAAAGTATAATCCAGCTCTCCAGATCCCTAAAACATAGTTATCCCACTAAACATCGTTTCATTTCTTTGAGGTCTCTGGGCCTTAGCTATATCAACTGTATATTCATATGGGTTGTGTATAGGCAAGTTCTTCCTGAACTTCTTTGCCTAAATGGCTATTTCGGTTATCTTACTGAGGTCCAGGCTTCTAGAAGCCTCCACTATGTAGACCATCAAGTTTTCAAAGATTTCACTTGACTAAAATAATTGTCATGATTGAAAGAGATGTCTGACCACAGTTATCTTAGAGAAATGTAATAGGCTGGTGCTATAGTCTGAATATTTGTATCTCCCTCAGAATTCATATGTTGAAATCCTAATGTCCAATGTGATGGTATTAGGAGGTGAAGTCTTTGGGACATAGGTCATGAGAGTGGAGTCTGCATGAATGGAATTCTCTTGAAAACAAGACCCCACAGAGATCCCTCTCCCCTTTCACCACATGGAACTTGGTAGTCTGCAACCCAGGAAATTTTGCCAGGGCTCAACCATGCTGTCACTGTAATCTTGGAATTCTCAGCATCTGCAACTGTGTGAAATGATTTTCTGTTGTTTACATACTATTCAGTTTATGGTATTTGGTTATAGCAGACCAAATGGATTAAGAAAGATGACGTCTTCATCTGTAAAATGGAGATAGTACTACCTCATAGAATTGTTGTGAGGATGAAATGAGGTATGTTCATAGAATACCTTGTATAATGTCTAGGCATAGTAAATACTCAGTAAGTGTTTTTAATAAGTAAAGTTGCTAAGAAGAACTTTCATGTAGTAGATAGTCTTAAAATGTTATTTTTCCAATTTTTTTGAGTTGGGAATTTAATTCATTTTCATTCTGTTTTTCAACTTTATTGATATAAGGCTAAGAACTTGTGTCTGATCATTGATATGAGGTATATTCATCATTATTACATTTTAGAAGTATTATAATTTGAGTTCCACTTTAACCCAAGAGTGTTTTTAATGTAATAGTTTTAACATTCCCAGATGCAAGGATTTCTTTTTGCTTTGGTTATTAATTTCTAATTTTGTTGCATTCTGAGCAGAGAATGTTTATATTATTTCTGTTTTATCAAAATTTTGGAGATTTTTTAAAAATCACATAATATATGTCAGTGTTAATGGTCCTTGAGACTATAAACTCATATGCCTTTGAAAAGAAGAATATTCTCTGTTCTCCCTCTCTTGCCCACCCCTCTCTCTCTCTATCATTCTTTGTAGGTGGATAGGGGGGTATGTGTTGTTGTTTTTTTCTCTTTAGGCAAAAAATTATAGTAATTGTTGAAATCAAACTTATTTTCCTGAATTCTATGTGAATGATGATATTTATGCAAGTGGTGAGACTTTATCACCAAAGACAAGATGGTTGTGAATGTTGGGCAGCACATTTGAAGCATTAATCAAAATATTCTTAACTTCTGTGATATTTAGTATTGAGTAATTGATCATGATATTCCAAGAACTGAAAAAAGCAGTATTCTGAAGCTTACTTGCTTTGAATAAGTGGAAAAGCCCTAAGTATGATTAAAAGTCAGACCTGAATTACTGAAATTGGGGATAAAGACTTCTCAAGCAATTTTCAGAGCCAAATCCTGTTTAATGAAAAAAGTCTCAGTTCTCTCTCTTCTAATGAAGGGTCCTTAATTTATCATGTTTATCTTCCTCCTAGTCTTCCCAAATGGACCTGTGACCATTTATTAGTGGGTTATGCAATTAGGGTAAGGGTAATAATAAGACTGATGATTTTTGGACAATGGCTTTATACTGACGCAAATTCCTAGAGATGCAAAACTCTCTCTGTCTACTATAGAGAGTAGGGGCTTATGAAGAGTGAGTGGTCAATGGAGTTTTGTCTCAGGCTTATCTCATAGTAGATATCTAAACCCATCCTATTGTTATTCCCAAGGTTTTAGTGGACATAATTGGAAATGATATGCTCAGTAATTGGCAGCATCTATGCATTAGGAACTGATGCTTGGAAAGAGAGCTGTTATGGTAGTTAAGGCCAAGTAAAAGCCAGTGGAACAAACTAGGATAGTTAATTTAAATTTTTTTTTTCAACGTTTATTTATTTTTGGGACAGAGAGAGACAGAGCATGAATGGGGGAGGGGCAGAGAGAGAGGGAGACACAGAATCGGAAACAGGCTCCAGGCTCTGAGCCATCAGCCCAGAGCCTGACGCGGGGCTCGAACTCACAGACCGCGAGATCGTGACCTGGCTGAAGTCGGACGCTTAACCGACTGCGCCACCCAGGCGCCCCTAGGATAGTTAATTTAAATGTCAAGTTGGTTGCGCCCTCATGGCCAGATATTCCATCAAAAATATTCTTTATATTTCTATGAAATTATGTATTAGATGAGATTAACATTTAAATTAGAAGATTTTGGGTAAAGCAGACTGCCCTCTATAATGTGGGTGGGCCTCACCCAATCAATTGAAGGCCTAAATGGAGCAAAGATTGACCACCAAGCTAAAAGGAATTCTACCAGCAAACTGCCTTTGGAATCAAACTGCAACTCATCCCTGGGTCTCCAGCCTACCAGCGTACTAGCCTAACTTGCAGGTTTTGGATTTGCTAAGCCTCTACAAATGTGTGAGCCAATTCCTTAAAATGTGTGTGTACACACACACACACACACACACACACACGCCCTGTTGATTCTGTATCTCTGAAGAATCCTGACTAACATACTACCTTTGCCTTCCAAAATAGTAAAATGAATGCAATATAAATTCCTGAAGATTAGTGTCATTATCCAGGACTTAAAGGATGTAGAGCTGGTTACTCCTATCACGTCTCACTGTACTTTCCTATTTGTCCTGTGAAGAAGACAGATGGAGCCTATGAAGAATGAATCATAGTAAACTAAATAAAGTGATGACAACATTTGTAGTTGCACATGTAGATTTGTTGGGGAGGGAAGTTTTGTTTGTTTTTTGTAGTTGTTTTTTTTGCTAGACCAAATCAACATATCTCCTGATACTTGATATGCATATTTGATAACTGGCAAATATTTCTTGATACCCTAGTAAAGACTGTCAGAGGCTGTTTGCTTTTATCGGTAGAACCAACATTATATCTTCAGTGTCCTAATTCAGGGCTATATCAACTCTTTAGCCCTCTGTCAGACTGTAATCTGCAGTGAACTTGGTTGCTTTTCCATTCCACGGGAATCTATAGTGGCAAGTCTATTACATTGATGATACCATGCTGATTAGACCCTGTGATCAAGAGGTAGCAACTACTTTAGGTACCTTGGTAAAGCACATACATGGCCAAATAAATTTCATGAAATTTCAGGGGCCTGTCACCTCCATAAGATTTCTAAAGGTCCTGTGATCTGGGATATGTTGAAACATCCTTCCAAGGTAAAGGAAAGTTGCTGCAACTGGTTCATCCTACTGCCAAGAAAGAGGCACAGTGCCTCCTAGGCCTCCTTTGAATTCTGGAGGCAGCATATACTTCATTTGGGTAAGCTATTATGACTCTTTTACCAAGTAGCTGAAGAACTGATGGGTTTGAGTAGCACCCAGAATAAGAAAAGACTTTGCAATAGGTCCAGGCTTCTGTGCCAGCTTCTATACAACTTGGGGCATGTATCCCAGTAGATGCAGTGATATTTGAAATGTCTGTGGCAGATACAAATGCTGTATAGCATGTCTGTAAACTAGCCACAGGCCTGTAGGATTTTGGAGCAAAATGTGCTATCCTCTGCAGATAACTGTATTCTTTTTGAGAAAGAGCTGTAAACGTTAGTAAGTACTGAATGCTTGGCCATTGTTCACTAAGTTACCCCAACACGAACTAGCCATAAATCTGGGCCTGCACAGCAGCACTCCATCATCAAATAGACATAGCATATACAAGACTAGGCTTGAGCAAATCCTGAAGGCACCAGTAAGTTTCATGAGTAAGTGGCCCAATGTCATAAGCCTCCTTCTGGCTACATTGTCCCCTAACTTTCAATCTCTACCTGTGACTGTATGGAAAGTTCTCTAAGACCAGTTGACAGAAGAAAAAATATTTGAGCCTAGTTAACACATGATTGAGCTATAACACTACAATCCCTCTCTCACATGTCCCTAAAGGACATTGGTATAGGAAAATCTCCTGGTGAACAGAACTTTGAAAAATATACCAGGTGGTTTATTTTGACTGGAGGGATAAATAACTAGAGATGAATATACACCAAATTTTCACAAATCAAGGTAATTATTTGTTCGATGGTAATCACAGTAATTTCCAGAATGGTTGTAGCATTTTTACATCTGCACTCTAAGACTAATAAGAGATCAAGTTTCTGTGCATCCTCACTGTAATTTAGTAGTAGTGGTTTTTTCATTCTGATAACTATGTTATAGGATCTCATAATGTTTTAATTTCATTGCCCTAATAGTTAATGATGTTTTTACATTGTTTCATATGTTTTTTTGCTGGTTGTGTCTATTGCAGTGTCTGTTAAATTCCTTTGTTAATTTTCTGATCGGGTTATTTGTTTTCTTACTGTTGAGTGTAAAGAGTTCTTTATAGATTTTAGATATGAGTCCTTTGATATGAGATTTGCAAATACTTTTATGCAAATATTTTCTCCCTTTGTCACTTTCTAATTTCTTCTTTTTTCAAAATCTGAGATAATTTTGTTAAATTTCTTCAGTTTTCTTCCTGAATTCAAATGCCATGAATAATTTCATATCTTCTAATTATGTTCACTTTTCTTTTGAGATTTTTTTCAGTTTTTTGTTTGTTTTAGTTTTTCTCATATTTGCAAATGCTTGTTTAATGATATTTAATCCAGGGTATGGTGTTGTATTATGTTTATTCTTTTGTTTCCAGATTAATTTTGAGGGGAGAGTTTTTATCCAGTAAAATATTTTGATTCTCATTTTCATTTTCTTTTTATAGTGACTTTGTATGGATATTACCTCCAGTCTCAGTCCTTTTCACAGTCATACTTCCTGGATCAATAGTAACAGGTGATGTTATCTAGGCTAGAGTGAGGAGTTGGAGGGTTTTTCTATGTATTTTTGTTCAAAACTGTCCACTTGTATTAGTATTATGTTCTGGTTCTTAAAAATATGGTGCTTTTTTGATATCTTTTGATCTTCTGATTTCCTTTCATTTTTGTAGGATCTTTAAATTCTACTGCTTGCTTTTTTCTTTTGCTTCACTACCAATTATCTAAAGCACACTTCTTTCTGAGAAAAAATTACTTCTCCTCCTTATGAAGTAATGCCTCCCCAAACCTGCTATTCACATGTACTTTTAAGTCCCCTGCCTTCAATTATTCTATAGTCAATTTTCTGATGCAGTAGATATTAGATTCTTCTTAGTATTTTCTCCCAAGGGGGGCAGGCCTCTTTTGATGCTGATGATGATTTTATTTATCTTCTTTCACCCCTGGGTGCACAGAGCTCTCTCTTCTTTTCTGCATAGTGTTTGCCTGACTTTCCAGTTTGCCTTAGTCTCTGGAGCTGATTTTGCTGGTGTGGAATGTTTGTTTCTCTATACACTTACGGAGTAACTTATATAGTATGTTCTGTCTTTTTGGCTATACTATACTATACTATAGGCATGGATTACAGGTGATTCTGTATGCTCTCTTTATTGAACAATATGGCTTTTGGATAGTCTATATAGAGATTCAGATTCAGGTGGTCACTCATTCACTAGGACACAGAACCTTATGCCCCACATACTTTTTTATTTAATAAATAACACTAAAACATGAAGATTTCTTGCTTAAGGAAATAAGCAAGAGGAGTGTAATAGTGCCTAAAATCACCAGAAGCAACCGCAGCTTTCATGGTCAAATTCGAAGAATATATGTTTTTTATTTTACACACAAAAGGAGAGGGACTAATTTCAAATAGAAGGATTTGGCATCTCAAGTACATCACAGGCAATTTCATTTAGTATATATACTGTCCTCTTGAAGACCACCAGTATAAATCGAGATTCAGAATTCCTGAATATATAAACATTAATGAAAGATCAATCTTGTAAAATGTTTCTGGATCTGAAGCAGCTTACAAAGTGGAGCAGGTTTGTCATGCAAAGAGAAATAATGAGGAAGTAATTTATTTTTGCTAACAATGGGGGGATACTATGTGCACATGTGAGCTTAGTGTCCCTGTGGATTATATTTTGTACTGATCTGTTAAGAAAGAACATTTTCTCACAGGTTCAATCAAACTAGGAAGAATAAAGTTTTAAATTCTCTCAGTTCTGAGCAGCCCAGTAGGGAAAAACTAAGATTATGTCTCATTATCATGCATTTTAATTTCGGGGTAAAATTATCAGAGGAAATAGAAATGCTTGAGAACTGAAAAGGGATAAATAATGTGGGTTTTCTTGAAAGAATAATAGAACTTGTGGTGCACATAATAATTCCACTGCCTAAAAACAAAAGCAATGTATTTTTCAGCTTTTAAAGTGACTTTTAAAATATCACTACCCTTTAACTTGTCATTTTTCTTGGTTATATCAGTTGAAAATACAAAATTGTAAATTGTATAACTATGAGATTTGAGGAATGGGATAGTTTAGGCTATTGGAAAGGTTCCTGTTTAATGTATGTTTGATATTCCATAAAAGCCCTAAGCTAACATTATACTCAATGGTAATATCTAACACTTTCCCTTACAAACAGAGATAAGGTAAATGTGGCTAATCTCATCACTTTTATAACATTGTGCTGAAAATTCCATCTAGTGCAATAGACAAGTAAAATAATTCAAATGTGAAGAATTTACATATGAAAAAATGAAGCTTATTTAAATTTTTTTTTCAACGTTTATTTATTTTTGGGACAGAGAGAGACAGAGCATGAACGGGGGAGGGGCAGAGAGAGAGGGAGACACAGAATCGGAAACAGGCTCCAGGCTCTGAGCCATCAGCCCAGAGCCTGACGCGGGGCTCGAACTCACGGACCGCAAGATCGTGACCTGGCTGAAGTCGGACGCTTAACCGACTGCGCCACCCAGGCACCCCAAAATGAAGCTTATTTAAGTTAAAGTACTTACTAGTAGTCACATGAATAGTAAATAAATTGTAGAGCAGTATTCAAACACAGGTTTTTATTGTGGGAGATTATTAACCTCTAGACTGTTGGGACCAACAGAAGTAGAGAAAATTTCTTCTGATTTATTTACTTTTTACTGTTATCTGGATGATGTTTAATTGCCAGCAATAATGATCTGTTTCAAACTAAAAATGAAAATTATTTTCTAGAATGCTAAGTAGAGCATAAGGAGCTTTTTTTTTGTTATAATTGATATTCAGTGAATTTGTTGAAACATAGTGTTAGATTTTAGAATATATGAAAAATGCTTTCCATTCATACAAATGTATTGGGGCACCCAAAGGCAGTAAGAGGTGACTGTGTTAGCAAACATTAAATAGAAGCTAAGGAAGAGTTAGGTACTTTAAGTACACATGGTCAGTCTTGAATGCCTCTAAATTAATTACATCTGGACAGCCAGAGCAAAAGGAGGTGCCCTGTTCAAGTAAACATTAAAAGCGATGACTGTGAATCTGATTCCTCTAAGCACATAACAATCAGGTAGCAACAGGCTGTAATTTTACCCCTGTGAAAAGTATCATAGGTGATTGTGAATTGCCTTTATGTGCATGGATGGATCTATGCTACATTCCATGAGAAACATAACTAGGCCAGACTAGTTATCTATATCTATATCTATATCTATATCTATATCTATATCTATATCTATAGATATCTATAGATAGATATAGAGGTATATCTATCTATCTATCTATATATATATATATCTCCTCCAATTCCTCAGAGCAGTTGTGGAATTTCTCAGTGGTAGGTGTGACAACTTCATTCCTCTCTATGGGTAGAGACTCAAGATTTAAACAGTAGGTGAGGTTTCACAATGGGTACAAACCTATTCGGTTCTTTTAAATGGGAATTTTATTTTATTAATTTTTTTTAACCAGAGCCCATCATTTTTTTTAATGTTAATTTTTTTGTTTTTGAGAGACAGAGAGAGAGAGAGCGCGCACGCACACACGCGCCAGATAAGGGGAAAGAGATAGGAGGACACAGGATCTGAAATGGGTTTGAGCTCTGCACTAACAGAAAGCCCCATGTGGGGTTAGAACTCGAACTCCGAGATCATGACCTGAGCCGAAGTCAGATGCTTAACGGATTGAACCATCCAGATGCCCCAAATGGGAATTTTAAATTACGCAAAGCACTGTTCACAATATTTTAGGGCTAAGGGAGATCAGGGACCAGGGATGGAATACGAAAGCGTTACGTGTATTTTCTTACTGTTTAAGTTAGCTTGAAAATTCATTTCCCAGAATTACTCTTAGGGAAATATATGAGAATTGCTGAGAAATACTCCCTTTTAAGAGGCTTTTCTATAAACTTCTGAAATGATATTTTTAAAAGAAAAGTTCTGATTTTTTTGTGTGTTTATTTTACTTAAGTATAAAGAATCATTTCAGGGATACTTTTTTACAAGGTGTGGGATTAAATTCAGATTTTTGAAATGATGCAAGAAAAGCCTGGTGGGAGAAGAAAATAAAAAGTGTGATTTTCGTGCCATAAAATTTTCTATATTTTAAAAGATTGTGAGGTAGCTACACTGTGATCAAAAAAATAAATATATCCAGTTAACATTGGAACTCTTTTGAGAGAACAGTAACAATTTTGAAAACATCTATAACTTTTAGTGTGTTAGCTAGTCTGACGCTTAACCGACTGAGCCACCCAGGCACGACAATTTTAATTCTTTTTATCCTTTATTTATTTATTTAGTCTTTTTGCTGGAGTACTTTTTCTTCTTTCTTTCTTTCTTTCTTTCTTTCTTTCTTTCTTTCTTTCTTTCTCTCTCTCTCTCTCTCTTTCTTTTTCTTTTTCTCTTTCTTTCTTTCTTTCTTTCTTTCTTTCTTTCTTTCTTTCTTTCTTTTTGAGAGAAAGAAAGAGCAAGCAGGTAAGGAGCAGAAAGAGAGGGAAAGAATCTTAAGAAGGCTCTGTGCTCAGCATGGAGCCTGATGCAGGGCTTGATCCCAGGATACTGGGACTGAGCGGAAATCAAGAGTTGGAGGCTCAACTGACTGAGCCACCCAGGCGCCCCAAGGCTAACAGTTTAATTGCTATTTTGGCTTATCTGTGATTTATATTGTACTTTATTTTTCCCTTATGTCTTTGTTGTGTATCTTGTTATTCAAATATAATAGAGGCAAATATTTTATGTCTCAAAGAGAAAAAGGACACTAGTTCTCTGAAGTCTTAAAAACTCATTAATTCAGGAGAAATTTTCTTTAAAGAAAATGAAATTGGAGCATAAAAAGTTGAAAACCTGAAATGCAAGGAGCTAAACAAACTCACGAATTCATAACCTTACTTATTAGTTCAGTTTTTGATAATGATATTAATTTTGGAGTTCAGTTATGTTGATCATCAGTGTTTGTACTATTTCTGTTTAACAGGCATTTCTATCACAATGCACTATATAAGATCTACTTCTTGTAATTGGGGTTATCCCTTTGGGGGTGATTTGAAATTTCATACAACCAGGCAGGAAGATGGACTATCTGAGTTGTCAGCATTATGATATAGAGTAAACATATTTCACATGACTCAGCACATAATGTTGGCAGGGGTACTATATTATCATTTTATATTAAAGATGAAAATATTGACAAAGGCTATTTCAAAACAGGCCTTCAAAACTATAAAACATTTAGTTTCTATGTTTATTTGGAGGGGGAAACTTTTTATCTCTATATTATATGAAAAAATGATTCCAAATCATTATTATATTCTGAATAGTTGTATAAGTTAAGAATAGTCCTATCAATTAAAAACAAACAAACAAACAAACATAGTATTGGAACAAAAAAAATCAGAGAAGGCTAAAATCCATTTTATACCAGGTAAATAAAAAAAATAAAAAATAAACCACGTAAGTATATGTATGGATAGATGCACAATGATAATGCTAATATTTATAATAACAAAATTTGAAATTATAAGCATAATACATATATGTGAAAATTCATTACATTATTATTACTACATAATAATTTTTACTTCTCAACATTCAAGAAATAAAATAATTCCTGCTTTGGATTCTGTTTCTTCCTCTATCTCTGTCCCTCCCCGACTTGTGCTCTGTCTCTCTCTTTCAAAAATAAATAAATAAAGAATAAAAAAAAATAAAGTGATTCTAATTTGGCACAGAATCCTCTGGAGACAAGAAAGAGAAACACTCCAATTCATTTTAGGAGCTTAGCTTAACTCAGATTCCAAAACCTGAGGATAGCTGATATATACAATAGCACAGATAAATCTTTCAAACATTATATTGAGCACTTATGCAATTCTCAGAAGAATATGTAGAATAGCTTCCATTTACATGAAGCAACATGGGAGGCAAAATGAAATTATATGTTTTAGGGAGTTATAACAATAGTAAAATCATAATGAAAACCAAGGAAATGTTTATCACAGAAGTTAGGACAGTGGTTAATCCTGGGATACAGTAAGGAGTTATGACAGGGAAGGACAAAGGTGTCTTTGGCAGTAACAAAGGTTCTATTTCTTAACCCCAGAGGTGGTTATATTGTCTTGATAGTTATTGTCTTAATAATTACTTTTAAATTGAACGTATATGTTTGATATAGTCTTATATAGGTATATATCTCATAATGGAAAGTATTTATAACAGTTGAAAAATAAAGGAGGACACTTGGGAATAAAAATTCATTCTCCAAAGGAGGAAAACCATATTTCTTAGATGTAGTGCAAAGAAACATGTTGTAAATTAGTATCTTGCATAGAGTGACTCATCAGTAATATCTTGACTGCATGGGTAATATTTTCTAATTAATTTCTAGTATGTATGTCTAGCTTTAACTTTTCTCTAAAATAGTAATATATAAGCAGTTATGCTGTATCCTCAATTCATGTGGTTAATATAAACCTTATCACAGTACAGAAGCAAAGCACTAATTTTAGAAATATCATTCCTGCTGTTTTGAACAGCATTGCCTATTTGACCTTTAAAAGATCCTACTTTAGATTAGAGATATAAACTCTAGGTTGTTATTAGAAAAGTGAATATATTATCAAAGACTCATGAATGGGGTGCCTGGGTGGCTCATTCAGATGATCGTCTGACTTTGGGTCAGGTCATGATCTCACAGCTGGTAAGTTTAAGCCCCATGTCAGGCTCTGTGCTGACAGCTCAGAGCCTGGAGCCTGCTTCAGATTCTGTGTCTCCCTCTCTATCTGCCCATCTCCTGCTCATGCTCTGTCTCTCCTCTCAAAAGTAAACAAACATTTTTAAAAAATGAAAAAAAAAAAGACTTGTGGAATTTTGTGACCCATGTATCTTTGGTTGGTTGTCTAGGTTGAATTTTCCTTTTTGCTTTAATTTCTTCAGGATGAATTTCAGATAGATGATGAATCTACTTTTAAAAATTGTTCAGATAAGGAAATTAAAATCTTTTAAAACTTTCCATGATTACAAATCTGTGTGTTTTACCATATCTATGCTTCTGTTTTGAATAGTTACTACCCACAGGTTTAATTTGGAAAAGATTCAGGGAGGTTGTGATTGGTGGTTTTATTTTACATAATAAAACTTCAGTATGGCTTTCATAGTTTGCATATCGTATTGTCTTTGAAAATCATGCAAAGGTTATATTTAAGAAAAATAGATGGGGCACCTGAGTGGCTCAGTTGGTTCCAACTCTTGATTTCATCTCAGGTCATGATCTCATGGTTCATGAAATGAAGCCCCACATTGGACTCTGCACTGACAGCATGGAGACTGTTTGGGATTCTCTCTCTCCCTCTTTCTGCCTTTCCCCTGCTTACACACATGCATGCTCTCTCTTGCTCTCTCTCAAAATAAATAAACCTAAAAAAATAAAAATAAAAAAATATATACCTGTCAAATTGCTCTAGTACTATTATTTTCAGAGTCTTCCTATTATTTGCTGGTGAAACTCTTTTTGACTTAAAAATATTAATCTCTGTGATATTGGTAGAAAGACATTGAGTCCATATCATGGTACCAATTGTGCAATGAAATCCTTATTTCCAGTTCATGTATTCCTGTTATTTGAACAGATTTGTATTTCAAACATATATTTTTCTCCTAAATGAGAATTTCACAACATAGCTAAGTCATGCTATGCGTATCCAAATAAGTGGTATCTGCCAACATAGATGCACCTTCCAGTTTATCTTCTAAAGGAAATGGTGTTCACCATACACACTTCCTTAAATGCTTTTTTTTGGGACAGACATCATTAAAATGAAGTACCATACTTGTGTAAAGAACCTCATTTGTGGAACCTTGATTATAACCTTGTTATGAGAAGTTTATTAGCCATTGTGATAGATATTATAAAAGACATAGATAGATATGTAGGTATATATAAAATTCTCTTACTTAATTTTTATGGCATCTCTATGAGATTAAGCATTATTACTTTTAATTTACACACAACTAGTGGAGGGTCAGTGTGATTAAATTACCTGATCCAAGTTGCACAGCTAGCAAATCAAAGATCTGAGGGAAAAACCTGTTCTACCTGATCCTAAATGTTTTATCTCAGGGATGATTTGTGGTAGTTACAGACTGAAACTGAATATGTGTGGCTAGTTTGCTAATATCCTTAAATCCATGAACTGGCTTTCAATCTCTTTCCTTAGATACTCCCCACTCTTTCCATTCCTCTGTAAACAGGGCCTCATCATCTCAATGGCAAGAGCTTCCCAATTGCTTTGACAATCTAGTCTAACTCTGAAGCACTTTCCACAATGATGCCATCTTTCTAAAATGCAGTGCAGTGTAGTCGTGATGGTTTAAAGCATGAATTCCAGAATCAGATTAGGTTTAAAATTCTACTCCATCTTTCATCTGTCATGTGATTGTGGACAAATTACTTTCAGGATAAAGGTATTCTTTAACTTGCTACATGGGCACTTCATGAGGTAGTTCCTGCTAGTTACTCTAACCTCATCTCTTGCCATTTGGCCTTATGAAATCACTCTCCTGTTTTGAAGAACTCTTTGCAGTCATCTTATTGTTTTAGAGTAAGGCTTGTCTAAAAGTTGGAAATCAAACTTAAGCATACTTAAACTTAATCCCCCCAATCATCTGAGGGATCAGAAATATATGAGATTGGGTCTAGTAATATCTATTCTTACTCACTGAAATCTTCCCTATTTCCCTTAATTACTACCATTCTTCTCCTTTCCACACACATTTGCTAAAAACTTTTTTTGAAGGTAATCCGTCCTAAGTGGATCTTAAACATGGGGGTCTGTGTTTTCCTTTATGCTCTTATCAGTATGCCAAAACTTTTTGCATATTTCTTCCATATATCTTATACTTTACTGTGCCTGTTATATTTTGCCAAATGCTTTTCTGCATCTGTTGAGATGACCATGGAATTTTTCTTTCATTTTATTGATGTGATGAATTATTGCTATTGATTTGCCTATGTTGAACCATATTTGCATCCCAGGGATGAATCTCTCTTGATCATGATGTATAATCCTTTCAATGTGTTCTTGAATTTAGTTGAGAATTTTTTATTTATATTCATCAAGGATATTGTTTTATAGTTTTATTGTGGTATCCTTATCTGGTTTTGGTATCAAGACAATGCAGCCTTCATAGAACTGAGTATGGAAATGTTCCCTCTTCCTCAATATTTTTGAAGAGTTTGAGGATAATTGTTATTAATTCTTCTTAAAATGGGGGCGCCTGGGTGGCGCAGTCGGTTAAGCGTCCGACTTCAGCCAGGTCACGATCTCGCGGTCCGTGAGTTCGAGCCCTGCGTCGGGCTCTGGGCTGATGGCTCAGAGCCTGGAGCCTGTTTCTGATTCTGTGTCTCCCTCTCTCTCTGCCCCTCCCCCGTTCATCTGTCTCTCTCTGTCCCAAAAATAAAAAATAAAAATAAATAAACATTAAAAAAAATTCTTCTTAAAATGTTTAGTAGAATTCACCAGTGAAGGTGTCTGGCCTTAAAGTTTTCTGTATTGGGAGGAGTTTCACCATTACTGACTCAATTTCTTGAATCATTAGCAGTCTATTTAGGTTTTCTGTTTCTTCCTGATTCAGTCTTGGTAAATTGTGTGTTTTTAGGAATGGATATATTTCTTCTAGGTTATGTAATGTGTTCATAGTAGTCTCTTATGATTCTCTGTACTTCTGTGGTATCTGTTGGTAACACAACAGGTCAGATGGAAGAAAGAATAAGTGATCTGGAAGATAGCAATCTAGAAATGGTTCAGGTAGAAGAGGATAAAGAACTAAGATTTTGAAAAAGTGAAGAAAACTTGTGAGAGTATCAGACTCCATTAGGAAAGCCAACATGAGAATCATGGTTCCCAGAAACTAATAAATCACTTTACTATTTCAATGCAAAAGACTCTCTCCAAGACACATTATAATGAAGCTGTCAAGTTAATGATAAAGTAAGAATATGTTTTTTTGTTTCAAGTTTTTATTTAAATTTCACTCAGTTAATATATAGTTCAATATTAGTTTCAGGTATAGAATTTAGTGATTCATCACTTAAATACACAGTGCTCATCACAACAAGCCCTCCTTAATACCCATCACCCACCTAGCTCATACCTGCTCACCTCTCCTCCAGTAATCCTCTTTTTGTTCTACATAGTTAAGAAAGAGTCTGTTTTCTGGTTTACGTCTCTCCCACCACCCCATGGTCATCTGTAAATTCCACATACATACATTCCACATATATAAATTCCACATATATGAATTCCACATATATAAATTCCACATATGAGTGAAATCATAATGGTATTTGTCTTTCTCTGATTTATTTCACTTAGCATAATACACTCTAGCTCCATCCACATCATTGCAAATGGCAAGATTTGATTCTTTTTTATGGTTGAGTTTTTTTATGGCCCTTTTTTTATGGCTCTTTATCCATTCATCAGACAATGTACATTTGAGTTCTTTCCATAATTTGGCAGTTATTAGTAATGATGCTATAAATAGCAGGATGCATGTATCCCTTCAAATCTGTATTTTTGTATCCTTTGGGTAAATACTTACTGCAATTGCTGGACCATAGGGTACTTCTATTTTTAACTTTTTGAGGAACCTCCTTACTATTCTCTAGAGTTACTGCACCAGTTTGTATTACCACCAACAGTTGAAGTGGGTTCCCCTTCTCCACATCCTTCCCAAGATTTGTTGTTTCCTGCGTTGTTAATTTTAGCTATTCTGACAGATGTGAGGTGATAACTCATTGTAGTTTTTTATTGTATTTCCCTGGTGATGAGTGATGCTAAGCATCTTTTCATGTGTCTGTTAGTCCTCTGTATGTCTAATAAAGAAAGAATGTTGAAAGCAGCCAAGGGAAAAAAAGAAAGTAACCCACAAGGAAATCCCCATTAGACTCTCAGCAGATTTCTCAGCAGAAACTATAGGCCAAGAGAGAGTGGAATGACATATTCAAAGTATTGAAAGATAAACATTTCCAACCAAGAATGTTTATCCAGCAAAGTTATCCTTCATACATAAAAGAGAAATAAAGGCTTCCCCAGACAAGAAGAAGGTGAGAGAGTTTGCCTCCATTAAATCTATCTTACAAGAAATGTTGAAAGAAGCTCTTCTACCTGAACTAAAAAGACAAGAATATCAAAACTTTGAGTAAGATATTAAATAGACAGAATCAGAAAATTGTAACTCTGTTTCAGAATAGGTTGTTAAGCTCTGTACCATAAGAGTTAAAGGGAAAAAGCATCAAAAATAACTATAGCTACTACAATTTGGTAATAAACTCACAGAAAAAAAGGAATAGTTTGTGACAACAAATAAGGGGAGGAGAAAAATGACAGAACCTCTATAGCCAAATGAGGATATGTTGCTATCAGCAGAAAAAGGGCTATTTTATCTGTAAGACATTTTATACAAACTTACTGATAATCAAAAAAAAATTATAGCAAAGATATGGAACCAAAAAGGGGAGACTCAACAAATAATCATAGAAAATCACCAACTTAGGAGCACCTGAGTGGCTCAGTTGGCTAAGCATCCAACTCTTGGTGTCAGCTCAGGTCATGATCTCATGATTTCATGAGTTTGAGCCCTACATTGGGCTCTGTGCTGACAGTGCAGGGCCTGCTTGGGATTCTCTTTCACCTCTCTCTGTCTGCCCCTTCCCTGTTCACGCTGTCTCTCTTTCTCCCAAAATGAATAAATAAACTTAAAAAAACTAAAAAAAAGAAAATCTCCAACTTAAAAAGATAGACAGAAACAAGGAAAAAGAAACAATTGAGATACAAAACATCCAGAAGACAAAAGATAAAATGGCAGTGGTAGGTTCTTGTATATCAATAACTTACCAGTGAAAAGGTACAGAGTAGCTAGGTGGATTAAAAAACCAGAGCCAACTAAATATTGGCTTTAGAGACTCATTTCAGCTCCAAGGACAAACATAGCCTCAAAGTGAAGGTGTGGAAGATGATACTTAAGTAATGGTAACCCAAAGAAAGTGGGTATAGCCATAATTTTATTAGAAAAAAATAAACTTCAAGCCAAAAGTGGTAACAA
Source organism: Prionailurus bengalensis (assembly GCF_016509475.1). Taxonomy (NCBI): domain Eukaryota; kingdom Metazoa; phylum Chordata; class Mammalia; order Carnivora; family Felidae; genus Prionailurus; species Prionailurus bengalensis. Next base: position 94,800,959 of record NC_057355.1, read on the forward strand.
GAGGCAAAGAAGGTCATTATATGACAATAATGGGATCAATATATCAAGAAGGTATAGTTATAAATATATATGCTCCCAACATCTAAGCATAAAATATATTAAAAAATATTAATGGATCTTGAGGGAGAAATAGACAACAATACAATAATAGTAGGGAACTTCAATACCCCACTATCAGCAATGGATAAAATATAGACAGAAAAAAAGGAAATGTCAAAATTGAACCATAACTTAGAACAAATGGACTTAATAGACATATGTAGAACATTCCATCCAATAACAGCAGAATACATATTCTTCTCAAGTGCACATAGAACATTCTCCAGATTAGAAATTAAGGCTGCAAAATGAATCTTAGCACATTTAAGAAGATTGTAATCATACCAATGATCTTCTCTAATCACAGTGTCATGAAATTAGATATCAAGAGAAAAGTGAGAGTAGATCTTTGAATATGTGTAAACTAACACTACTGCTAAACAACCAATGGGTCAAAGAAGAAATCAAAAGGAAAAAATTGTCTTGAAATAAGTGAAAATGAAATACAACATATTAAATTTTGTGAGATGCTGCAAAAGCAGTTCTGAAAGGAAATTTTATAGCAATAAATACATATATTAAGAAATTAGAAAGGGGGTGCCTTGGTGGCTCAGTCAGTTAAGTGTCTGACTTCAGCTCAGGTTATGATCTCATGGTTCATGAGTTAGAGCCCCATGTTGGGCTCTGGGTTCTGTGTTTCCCTCTCTCTCTGCCTCTCCCCTGCTCATGCTCTGCCTCTCAAAAATAAATGTTAAAAAATAAAAAAGAAATTAGAAAGCTCCCAAATAACTTTACACTTCAAGGAACTGGAAAAAAGGGGAACAAATTATACCCAAATTTAGCAGGAGAGACATAAAGATCAGAACAGAAATAAACAAAATAGAAACCAGAGAAATAGAAAGGATCAATGAAGGTAAAAACTTGTTCTTTGAAAAGATAATATTAATGACCCTTTAGTTAGACTAAAACAAAAAAGATAAGACTCAAATAAGTAAGATTAGAAATAAAAGAGGAGATATTGAACAATTCTTATAATATCATTTTCCTGGAGAGAAATGAAACACATTCAAATAGACACTGAAGGAATGAGTTCCATAGAGAAGAATAGAGCTAAATGAGAAGAATCAGTATTCTTAGAGTTTTGCCTCTGAGAAGGACCTCTAAAAGTAGTTATACCTCTGTTGCTTCCACATAGTTTTTAGATGGAGAATATTGACCTTTCTAATCATAGTACCATCGATAAACAGCTAAAGTAGATTTCTTTATAAGCCATGAGCTCAGGGACAATAAAGCAATCCAATGAGTCAAAAGTGGCTAAGACCAGAGTTACAAACAGAAAACAAATAGGAGATTTTAAAACAGACTTGTGCTTGTGACAAAGTCAAATATAATATTATTTTCTGCCATACTACATCCATAACAATATCTGATCAGTTAAAGATTCATGTTGTTAATTTGCATTGGCCCTTATCCTTTTTTAATGGTATTCATTAAAATTCTTGTATAGATACTCAAGGAGGAGGTAAACATGGGTATGGATAACATGTCATTTATTCTCTTTAATTTTAATACAAATCACACCTTCCTTGCATGCATTGGAAGGAGATAGAACAATGAGCACGTTGATCTAGGTAAGCTTTTAACAAATGAAGAGTCAAAGATCCAGAATATAACCCAGCTTCTGATGGAGACATGGCTACCAAAGATACTGAGAACACCTGTTCTTAAACTCACTAGCCTATTAGATTTGCTTTAGTTCTATGTCTGAAACTGAGAGTCATGCAAAGATGTAGAAATCTCTATCCCAGTAAAGCTTGGTGAACTGTCTTTAAAACTCACCTCTACAGATGAGATTTTGTATCTATTACTATGTTTCTCTCATATTTTAAACACTGAAAAATTTATATTCTCTTAACTCATACATTGAATGAATACTAATGCCTTTCCTTTGAAATCATGAATTGTGAGTGTATTTAAATTTTTGTCCCTATTAAAATTGCATCAACATCATTTGGTTAAATCTGTCTCCATATCATGGTATAATTTTGAGTTTCATTTAAAAATATTCAGACCCCAAATTATATATATTTTATATGACAGTTTAGGAAGCAGAACATATTTTGTATGAGGAACAATTTTTGTAAGAGAAACAATTAACAACACAAAATTTATGTTAGTTTTTATTTACTTTTTGTAAAGTTTAGAGATATTTTATGGTTAATCAGTATAAATTGGGATAAAATTTTTATATTATAGTCATGTTGGGATACTAAAGAGTATCTCTAGTCCCCTAATTCCTCATGGAACTTGGTTTTATATCAGATATGTGTCAGAGGCTAAAATTAATTCAAAATGGGACATATGATATCCATTTTTTTTCTGGGAAAAGATTTGTTAAGCAATATCCAGTAAATAAAGTTAAAAGAGATTTTGTTTGTGTGTGTTCTGAAGAGGCTTTATTTTTGTTGTTGTTGTTGTTGTTTTGGTTTTGGTTTTGGTTTTTGTAGAGAAAACTAAGAAGTTACGTGGTGCTAATCGAATGTTCACTCTTGGCCCTTGGGTTCCCTCTGCTTACAAATTGCGTGCAAATTCTAACCCCAGGAAACCCAACTAATTTCTTCTGGGCTCTCCATGTGTCCTCTTTGCTTCACTAAGTACTTTCTTGTACCTCGGACACTTCATGCACATGACAACCAAAAATTATGACTTAATCTAAAATAAACAACCCCTCCTCCATAGCCTCCCCCTAAACCAACTCAAAACCAAATTATTTTAATTATTCATTCATTAAAAGATATGTCAACCTTTTTGTCTTATTCCTTTTATTTCTTTCTATTAAGAAAAATCATTTATTTAGACTTCTAAGTGAGAACACATTTAGCCTTTTGATAGTTTGTGTAGAACCAATTTTCATATATTTTAGTACAATTGTTTTTCATGGAAAAGAAGTGTAATGGGGTCATATTTTTAATAATATCAAGAAAGAAAGTGCAGTTTTTCTATTTTCTATTTCTGATTTAATTATTCATAGAAACCTCTACTCAGCTGGATTGAGAGCAATGTATGGAGGTATAGATACAAACTTTCAACTGAAATTTAAAAGTACGTTAGTCTCTTTGAGACTTAAGCACCCTTAATGTGGTTATTCAAGTCTTTTTTGGTGAAACGATCAGGCTTTCAGATATTCTTCTCCTCTCTCTGTTCCTCCCTCTGTTGTGCCTGGATATGTTAAAGTGGAAGGATGATTTGACCTCCTGACCACAAGGGAGAGGGCCTCCTGTATATGTAATCTGGCCCTATTCCATTTAAGAGGGCTGACTCAATCAGCTTGGTCTCTGAACTTGCTCTACTGGGCTATGCTTGTCACTGCCTTTTGGAATATAATGGCCAGCTTGGCCAGCATTAGGCCTTTAAGTATTAAAGTATTAAATTGGCCTTCAGGTATTGCATGTTTGCCATTGGCAGCTCTTCTTCCTAACTGTAGGCTTCTGTGTCACCACTGGCACCTCTGCATATTCTCTATGGCATGTGTGAGAACTCCTGTCCCCCCCCCCCCCCCCCCCCCGTGTCATACTAGATGTTATGCTGAGGTGCCTTGAGGGGATATTTTAGGAGCTTATAGACCCCCCCCCCCCAGGTTATGTTCAGGGCAGTGTGTCTCTAGTTTCCATTTTCTCCTTTTCCTGTCTGTATATATCTACATTTTGCCTCCTCCTTCTCAGAGCACACATCAGATCTGAACTAGGAATAAGAGATAGGGAGAGAGGCATGCTATAGTCACCTTCTCTCCATTTTACTTATTCCTTTAAAAAGCCACAAGGTAGAAAGATGAAGATATACATTGCTTCCTAGTTCCTCTTCATGTCTGGCAGATTTCCAGCTAGATCCTATCCTCTTGTTTTCCCATCTGCTCTGTCCTCTTGTCTTAGGCTATAATGGTGTGTGGGGCAAGAGGGAGAAACTAGCTTGCTGCTAAAGATAGTTATGTTAGGAGATGTTCCACAAATATTGTCCATATTAGGCTAATTTTCTGCTTATGGTTACAAACTGGTTATTTTTTTGTCTATTGATAAATTGCTAAAGCGAGAGATAAGAGATATATCAGATTAGCATTAGGCAACTTTAATTTTGTTTTCATTTTATGAAGAATTGGGCTATTAGTTTACATTAACTTTGCATTTCTGATTTATTACATTTTTGAATTGGGAACATAAAGGCTCAGAGATGGCAGGAAAACAACCTCCCCAAGGCCTCTGCTGTAACAAACTTACCTCTAAGATCTTAGTGAAATCTCCTATAGACAGTTCAGTACATCAGTCTTTTAGTGCAAATAATAACCTTTAGTATTTTTATATTTTGCAAATGCCTTTCCCTTCAGACTCTCGATAGATTGCTTGAACCCTGGATTATCAAGTAAAAACTTGTTAAAAACATCAACTAGAGCACAGTTGACAGTACTATATCGCATCATGATATTTTATATTTATCCTGAAATGGTAAAGGTGTTTGTCATGGACTATGTAGCGTTCCATGCACTTTATATTTATTTAATCATGTATTTCTCACAAAATCCCATTAATTAACCACTAATATTCCCACATCACAAAGAAAACCAACATAGAAAAAAAGTAATTTGTTCAAGATCACAGAGCAAGTAAGTGACAAAGCTGAGATTTGGGCCCAAGGACTATGCTTTCTAAGTCCTAACTACCTCACCACACTGTCTATCTGATAAGTTTATAGATTATAGTTATTCATATGTATATACAATTGGTCTGTCACCTCTTGCTATTTATTCTTTGCCAGTATGCTAGCAAATAAGTCTACTCCAATAGTTTGTTTACATAATTTCAGATACACACACACGCACACACACCACACACATACACCAAATATACATGTGTTAAACTATTAAACAAGGAGGCCATTACATCAAAGTGACTCTAATGCCATGGTAGCCTACCTTAACACACCAAAATCTAAGTCTTTAAATGGCTCAAGATTACCAAACTCAAAGTCTAAAGGCAGCCAATCACAAACCACCCAACTAGACTTCAAGCTATACCAATTAATTTCCTTGATTTGCTTCTCTGTAAAAGTCTCTTCCCAAGCTTTTGTCCATGGAGCACTCCTAACTACTTCTGGTTTGGTGCTCTCCAAATAGAATGGATTTTTGCTCAAACCCATAATTTTTAATATGCCTCAGTTTATCTTTTAACACATGCAAACAACAAAATCTTTTATTTAAAATAAGAAAACAAAAAATAGTCAAATAGTTTGAATACATAAGCACAATCTAAAAAAGAGCATTTTGCATCTTAATAATAGCCCCATCAATAAGAGAGAGTTTCCAGAACTTACTCACCTAAACACAAAGCTTCTACCAGTATGGTTACCATACTTGTGATAACAATACCATAATAAAGAAGCAGACATAATTTGCTAAGTGATGCTTAGCAATGTGCATCCTATATTTTCCTCCTGTAGGCTGCTCTCACTGATTTTTACTTTGCTTCTAAGCATAATGTGCACATTCTCTTTTGTTTAGCATATTCACCATTCATGTTTCCCAGATTGAGCCTGTTAGGACAATTAATGACTCAGAATGCTTCTTACTTTTCTGTTCATTTATCCATTCTAATTATACTTAGAGGTGGCATTACATTTTCTTTATTTGAAACTTCAGAGGAGAGGGACTAATGGAGCAATCAGACAAAAGGATACAAGCAGGTATAAATGAAAGATTGCCTGTTATTAATTTATGACTATGTGAACTTATTTATGTTCATTTTCAAGGGGGATTTGCTCTAAGTATTTTTCATCTTGTACAAGGCAGCCATTAAGTGCATGAGAGGAAAACGACAGACAAAATGTGGTGATTGAACTGGCCAAGCTATATTATCATTATCCCAAAGTCAGCTAATAGGATCCTAATAAAAAAGGACCTGGCTGAGTGAAGACAAAAAAAAATAAATAAATAAAAAAAAGAAATGAAGGAAGAAACAAAAAACTCCTGCAGCTAATAGCTTAAAAGATGTGAAACGTTTCATTCAGTTATGTAATCTCATAACTTTAAATTAAAGACAGCATCACAGTTGGATGGAGACATAGACATTCTTAGAATATTCAAGCAGAGACCATGGAAACATTAAAAGTCTATGTACAACTTTCATGTTCTCCCTTCCTCATTGTCTCCCTCTTCCTAGAATGTCTTGTGGAGTTTTAGAAATGAGTCACTCCAGAATTTTTGTGCATCTCAGAGATGATGATTTTATCAGCTTAAGCTCATCAGATCTAAATAGTACAATTGGTCACATTAGTGAATAGTGAATTCAATTAAAATGGTTGAGCCCTATGTGAGATACCATTTATAGTTGTGTAGTTTTGACCACCTCAAGTTGAGTGTCACATAATTGGTTTCATTTCTCAGGTTTTCTTCCTGTTTTAGCTAAAATTATCCATGTCTAACTTCATGGTCTTTAAATAGAAACTAAAGGCAAAAGAAACACAATGTGGCAAGTTTATCCACATTATTGAAGGTGTATATATTGACAAATCTGCCAACATGTAATTAAATGTGCAGGAGGTACTAATTTTTTTAATTCTAGGCATCAGTGGATTTTTGTCATAAAGTGATAGCAATGGCTCTTTTTAACCTAATTTTGAAAACTATACCTGGAATTTATCAAAATACATAATGCATTTATTGCAGTGTGTCCAGATTTGTTTTCCTAATTCTTCTATGCTCTAATACTACTATACTTTTTTTTAACTATACTTTTGGCATTCCTGAGCCTTTAAATTTTGCTTTAGGTTCATTATTTCCAGCTGAAATAGGCATAATATTCAGCTGGCAAAGAAAACATGTGATTTATTTAGTTAATAAATATTGGAAAATCATTGTGCAATTATTAATTTTTAACATAATTTTTTTGATATATCATGGCTCTAAAACAGGTTTTTATTTTTAAATGTTAGACTGCTTTTTTTAATGTTTATTTATTTTGAGAGAGAGAGTTTGGGGGAGTGGGGGGGGGCAGAGGGGGAGAGGGAGAGAGAGAATCCCAAGCAGGATCCATGCTGTCAGTGCAGAGTCTAACACGGGGCTTGAACTCACCAATCAGGAGATCACGACCTGAGCCAAAACCAAGAGTTGGATGCTTAACCAAATGAGACACCCAGGTGCCCCTAAAATCGGTTTTTAGAATGCCAGGTTAAAACTCTAAATTTTTGGAACACTTATAAAAAAATAATAAGTAGGCTAATATGTTCTTTTATATCTATGTAATCATGGGTATTTCTATTTATATGTGTTTGTCATCAGATTTAGGCACATCATTACTACCAGAATCTCTCTCCCTTTTAAAGGGGGTAGGATGACTGCACTTACAAGTTCAGCTCACAAAATTGATGGATGACAGGATTTCACAGTTTGGAAAGGTTAAAGTATGTTAAAGGAAGTAGGTTAAAGGAAGAGAACTCACATTACAAAATACATACCAGAAATTTATTAAAATTCTGTAGGTTTATAAGTTCTTCCTCCTACACTTTCTTACCTCCTTTCTCTTTTCCTCTTGTACATCGACTCTATAAATTTCATCACCCTGAGCAGTTTTGTCTGTGCCTTTCAATCAGTAAAAGAAAAGCTAAATAATTAATGGAATTGTGAATACTTGTTGTTCCTCAAGCCATCTGATCTGAAGAGTCTTACCCTAGCCAAGTGACTTATCCAAATAGTCAATGCAATAAATTAATCTTATTATATTAACTAATCATAAGGAAATGGGAGCTCAAATGAAAAATAATTAGACCTGCTCTAGGTAAGAAAGATTTTATAAAACCAGTGACTTATGATCTGGATCTTGATGGATAGATAGGAATCTATGCCAATAAAACTGTTATAATCTAGGTTTTTATTTGTATAATAATATTAATAATTGATAATAGTTATTGAATGTTTTCATGTACACTGTGGTGATGATTAGCATGAAGTATCTCAAAAAATAATTGAGATTATTGTTAATAGTTAATGTTACAAACCTGATTGTATAGCCAAGAAAACCTAGAAGCTGAGGGACTTGTTCAAGTTCATGTAGATAATACTGCTACAATATAGAGCTAGAACCAAGATCTGCGTCCAGGGATGTTGACTTCAGCACCTGAGATACTGTATTCTTCTGTTAATAAAGCAGGTTTTTAGCTTATTACAATGACTTTAACATATTTTTTTTATCTTGTATATGTTATTAAAGGTTGTAAATAAACCAGTTTGATTTTGTTGTTACCTATCATGCTAAAAGACTGACAAATGAATATAGCATTTACTTTCTTTATCATAAATTTTGAAATATTTTTTTCATGGTGAGAAAAGGCCTTATGCAAATGTTTGCCATCTTTATAGTTCATCTTCAAGGTTGTACATTGTTTACCCTTGAGGATTCACTAGAATGGCTTGTATAGCCACATCAACATCAACTCACATCTGCCTCCCATCAGAAGCTTGTGCTATTTTCAAGAACCCAGAAGCAAAGGTTGAATGCATTTAGGAGACTGAGCAGGTGCTAAGAGGTACCACTAGTTATTTAGCATAACTAGACTCAGCCTTATTCAAGCCTGTGAACTGAAAGGTCATTCAAGTGAAAATGTCCTCCATCTGTTTTTATTATTCTCTCCAACATTGTATTTTGCTGTTTATACATACAATGAGTTCATGATAAAAATAAAATAAGACAAGTCATTTGGTGACTTGAAGTAATTTGCTTTAGCTATAAAATGTTTGATAGCATGACATTGATGATTATTTTAAGATTTAAATATTATATGCTTCTTGAGTTATTTCAGTATGATACAATGATGAAAGAAGAAGTCATTCTAGAAATCTCCTTCATGGTCTTTCCTATCATATTGTGTTTCCTATCATAGAATGGATATAAATACTAAAATATTTTAAATTATTTTTAAGAAAGTCAGAGCAGTGGAGATATATTTTTCCTAGAGGTTCTTGGTTATAAACTTTTGTTATTTATTGGCTCATTCACAATTCTCAATTATTTATTCTACACCTACTGTAGTTAATTAAATATAATGGTGATCCAATAATGTACAAAATAGGCTTGGTTTTTCTCTAGAAAGGCAACAAATATTAACCAAAATTGCATAACATGGGTATTATAATTATTACATGTAGTTTGAAAGTACATGGTTCTAAAAACTTATATAATTGAAAGCTTGTACCAACAACACTGGGTTAGTGCAATATATAGTAAGTTCAAGCATAGGTTATGAATGCCTATTAGGCAATAACTGAGAGACCTGATTTAACAGAGTTCTTATTTATGCCAAGATATAAGTGAGACTGTTCATAATTTCAAGGAGCTTATGGTCTGAAGTGGAGAACAAAAGGTAAACAGATGCTTGCAGGATAGCTTATTAAATGTTATGATGGGGAAGCAGAGGAGTATTGGAGGCATATAGGATGTGCCCTCACATTGTGGGAGCTGCAGAAGGTACACAAACTTTAAATTTAAAGCTCAAGATTCAACAATAGCGAAATTATGGAAAAGAGCCTAAGTGTCCATCAACTGATGAATAGATAAAGAAATTGTGGTCTATATACAGAATAGAATACTACGTGGCAATGAGAAAGAATGAAATCTAGCCTTTTGTAGAAACGGGGATGGAACTGGAGAGTGTTATGCTAAGTGAAATAAGTCAGTCAGAGAAAGACAGATACCATATGTTTTCACTCTTATGTGGATCCTGAGAAACTAAACGAAGTCCATGGGGGAGGGGAAGGAAAAAAAAGTTAGATAAGGGGGGAGCCAAACCATAAGAGACTCTGAAAAACTGAGAACAATCTAAGGGTTGATGTGAGGAGGGCACCTGTTGGGATGAGCACTGGGTGTTGTATGGAAATCAATTTGACAATAAATTTCATATAAAAAAAAGAAAAAAGAAAAAAAAATAAAGCTCAAGGAGGCTTAGAGTTCCCCACTAAATATTTGTCATCTTAGCATCAGGAAAAATTTAATAACAAAAACCAGAACAAAATTTGTATGTAGTATTTTTTTTTAATGTTTATTTTGCGGGAGAAAGGGAAAGAGAATCCCAAGCAGGGTTCACACTATCAGCACAGAGCCTGATGCAGGGCTTGAAGTCACAAACCATGAGATCATGACCTGAACAGAAATTAAGAGTTAAACACTTAACTGATTGAGCCACCCAGGCAACCTGATAGGTACAGTTTTAAAACATCCACACATCAAAAACTGCAATAAGTAAATGTAAAGGGCTATAAACCTTGAGAAAACATTTGGAACATTTACAAAGTAAAAGGTTATAAACATTAACACATAAAGATCTCTTTATTATGTAATATAAAGAAAACTACTCCATTGAAAAATGAGCAAAGGATAAGGAATGGCATTTCATATAATCAGAAAAAACAATGGCCAAGTAAGATATGTGCAAATATGAAGCTTAGTAGTAGTAAAAAAACATATAAGTAAAGCAAGATATTCCTTATACAGAAAACGTTTTAAAAATTCAAATTCAATATAGAAATAGAATGTAGAAAAAAGGTATTCTTCAACCCAAAATCCTTTGGAGGATTTTGTCAAAGTATGATGAAAGCTAAAAAGATATATATCTTTTAACATAAGAAATTCTAATGTTAGAAATTTATCCTAAGGGAAGTAATTAGACAGTTGTACAAAGATTAAGGTGTATTTATCATGATATTGTCTATGTAACAATACAGCAATGTGACTGTCCCATTATATGGGATTGATAAATAAAATTTGGTATATGCAATGGAATACTTTTAAGTCATTTTAATTATTCTATACACACATGGTTATTGTCAGGAAGAGATGTTTAGCACATATAATTAAACTAATTATAAAACTAGGAATAATATTCCACTTCTAAAAGTATGGTTTATTCATGCATAAAATATTATGAAACATATACTCCAAAATGTAAGCAGTCTGGTAGAATTATGGTGATTCTTTTTAACTTCTCTTTAGTTTTTTTTACTGTTTTATTAACAATTCATACAAATTGCTCATGTAATAGTGAAATATATACAAGTAAAACTTTTTAAAAATCTGAATATACCAAAATGAGTTTCCCCTCTTAAGTCTGATCTGGGATTGTTACCATAAACTCAAAGGAGAATTAAGTGTTCAGGAAATCAGGATTAATTGTTCATTTTTTTAATTTGGAAACAATGTCAAGAATAATTGAATATCTACCTAAGATATTTGCTTTATTTACTAAATTCCAAGAGGAATTTATTTTTTGAAACACTGTTACTTGAAACATATTACGATAATGAGAAGTCACAAATGAAAGTAAAATATTATCATTAATAAGAGGAGGAAAGCAAATAGATAAATATATATAAATTCAAGTGAAAGACTCATGGAACCAATCAATCATGTGGTTTTGGATAAATAAATGAGCATGTTTATATGTGCACACACATGCATAGATAGGCTGGAAGAGTGTATGGAAACTGTTATAGATAGATTGGTAAGTTTTGACATTCAGTAGTGAATCTTATAGAAGTTTTTTCTTTTCCCCTTTTTATTTAAGTTTATTTATTTATTTTGAGAGGTAAAGAGTGCAAGCAGGGAAGGGGCAGAGAGAGAGAGAGGAGAGAGAGAACCCCAAGCAGGCTCCACACTCAGCGCAGAGCCTAATGCAGGGCTTGATCCCAGTACTATGAGAACATGACCTGAGACGAAATCAAGTGTCAGATACTTACCTGACTGAGCCACCCAGGTGACCCTTCATAGAATTTTAAATTAGGAAATTTTAGTACAAGAAAAAATGTTTCAGTAGTAGAGGAGATATCCTATATTAGGTTTATAATAAAACTAAAGCATGAATTTCCCTGATCATGACACCAATCACTCTAGTTTGATTAATTGCTTGGAATTCCTAATTAAAACCTGAGCTTTGTCTTAAAGTATTTCTCATATTTGTGTCCTTAATGTCTTATACTTGCCTGTTGACTTTCTCCTGTGACTTAAGCAAGATAGTTATTTTTATTTTTATATTTATTTATTTATTTATTTATTTATTTATTTATTTATTTATTTATTTTTACAAATGTAAAACCTGATGCTCAGGAATAATGCTGGAGCCAAGACTTAAAATTAAGTATTTCCATTCTAAATCTATGCTTTCTTGGTCTTGTCATGCTGGGAAGAGATAAACAAGAACATGTAATTAATATAAAAGGATCTGCTATCTTGAACCATAAGCTAAGGAGATAAATATAATGAAGATTGAGAAATAGTGACAGATTTTTGAAGTTCACACCATGAATTTCAATTTGAATCAATAACTCTGCGTTCCTCTGGAAATAGAAGCTCTTTTATTTCTTAAGCAAGATGCTTCTAGCTATTAAATCATATGTGGAAGCAACAGGAGATTGAAGGTCAATAAAGAGGGAAAAGAGTCTGGTGAGGGGTAAGGTTCATTCATAGCCTATTCGAGAAACAGTTTTATCTATTTTGGGAAGATATTCACAGAAGGATATTTTACAAGGTCCTTTAGAGTTCACTTTGTTACTTTAATAGTCTTATAGTCAGGATTTATGTTTTTACTTATTTTACTTTCAGATATAACTCTAAGCCTGTTGATGAATAGAAAATCTAACTGTTTACTCTGGGTAAATTGCTTAACTCTTTATATTTGTGTTTTCAAATAATCCTTCTCAACAATACCGTGAAGTAAGGATGTATTATTCCTACTTTAAATATGTTCTCCTTGAGAAGTTACATAATTTGCCCAAGATTATTTAGCTGATACATGATAAATGGGAATTTGAACAAAGAATTGATTCCAAAGCCAACTGATGCTGGGCAATTCTTGGTATAAAGTAATCAAATAATTTACCACATTTACATCCAGATGCTTCCTGGTTGGTCTCATTGCCTCTGACCGATTATTAACAGACTTGTAATATGAACACTGTAATTATTTAATAAAATATATTTGAAGTATTTATAGATCATTTATATATCCTTAATACTGAAATTAAAGTCCTTTGGTTGCTTTTCTAGAGTAAATAAAAACTTTGTGTCAAAGAAGGAAGAAAGATTAAAAATAGAAGTTAGTAATGGTGAAAAGAATACAATTTTAAAATACATAGTGTTTGATTTCTAATTTACTTGAATCCTTAAATAAACACATGCCTTCATAGTATATGTAAGATGCTGTAAGTACCCAAAGTAGACTTCAGAGAAATCTGAATGTGTCAAACAGAAATAACAGTCCAGATGATTGAATATCTGTGTCTTTAAGTTGAGTGGGTGTGAACTCACTCTACAATATATATTGTAGACATTATAACCCATGTATTAACACAAAGCACATTTATTTTCATTTCTAGGACTAGAATTCCATTAAAAGTAAACATTTTGGTACTTTCATCAGGGTGCATTTTATTGTCTACATTTGAAGATAAAGCACTGTGAATTTGTCACAATTCAGAGAAGGCAGGATTTTCAAAAGCATGATTTGAAGTTACATAACGGTGTACAAGTACTTTGCCAATTAAAAAAAAACAACTTTGGTTGTTTATGATGTGGCACATTACACATCCTTTTTTAGAATATATATATATACATATATAAATATATATATAAATATGTATATATATTATATATATATATATATATATCAGACATTTTTCCCCAAATTCTCATATGTTATATAGGATGTACCAAAATCCTTTTATATATTCCTTGAATGAAATTCTTAAATAGATTAAGTTCTTATACTTTAATAGGCTGATCCCTAATGTAAATATATTTTCTCGTCCTGAACATAATAATGATATGTTAACTACGTTAATTAAAGTCCAACTTGGATTTGGTAGTTTTTCTCTATACACTGTGTATAGTAGATGTTGTATAATGTTGATATAGTCTCAGATATCTTCAGGGTCTATGGCATAAATCCATGAATCTGGCTGCAAATGAGAAAGTTTCGTTGAATATGTTAATGGGTAATAAGGTTAGTATAAAATATGCTAAATGGACTGGAATTTAGATTCTGCAGAAATATTTATTCAAATGTGAAACATGCCCATCTGCAGCAAATCCAGCACTTTTTGAATGATAGACACAAACATGAGAATGCAATAGCAATGTTTAAAACCCCAACTCGAGGCTTAGTCTCTATGAGTGACATTTCCCCCCTACTGCTTATACCTGGCTTAAAAGTATTTAAACAATTTTCATGTATTGGTTTTGCATGACCATGGAAAATGCCCTTTACAGAGTAGCGACATGACATTGGTAAGAGTCTGGGTATCGTGTAGCATAAAAAATACAGCGGTAAATATGAGTAAGTGAACAACTAGTGGAAGGGATAATTCGCAGTAAGAAACAGCATTGTCTGTGGCTATCACCTGGAAGGTACCATCTGATGATATAAAACTTTCTGTATCGGGCCTGGAAACATGACCTCAGTGATCTCTGCCCCTTTATTTCAGCAGCCAAGGTGATGTTAAATAAGTCATGTTTCAAAAACCTGAAATGTGCTCATAGAGAAATAGGCATAGTTGACTCTGAGTGTATAGAACATCTCCAAGATCAAATAATCGTGCAAGATTATAGTACTGATCCTCCTTTACATTCCCTTTTCTCCTATTTCTCCTATTCTCCCTTTCTCTCAATATTGAGAGGGAGTACAGAGATGACTGGAAGAATTCCAAGAAGCTGGTGGCAGTTTTGGGTGGCAGATAAAAATGTTTTACTCCAGAAAAAGCTAAAATGTCTGGCTATGTTTACCTTGGGTAATAATATCAGGAAAATTATAAATGACTTAGAAATTATCAAATGCATTTTAGAAAATACTTGTAACTTATGCCAAATATTCATTTATAGGAAACATGAATAAAATATTCTGTGTTCATTTTTATAGATTATTTGCTTTAAAGTAAAAAGGCATCTGTGGGGCGCCTGGGTGGCTCAGTCGGTTGAGCGGCCGACTTCAGCCAGGTCACGATCTCGCGGTCCGTGAGTTCGAGCCCCGCGTCGGGCTCTGGGCTGATGGCTCAGAGCCTGGAGCCTGTTTCCGATTCTGTGTCTCCCTCTCTCTCTGCCCCTCCCCCGTTCATGCTCTGTCTCTCTCTGTCCCAAAAATAAATAAAAAACGTTGAAAAAAAAATTAAAAAAAAAAAAGGCATCTGTATGTTAAACTGTTACATAGTTATTAAAACATATCCAGTCATTCTGTCTTCGTAAACCCAATGTAAGGAGTTAAGATAACATAACTTTGTCACAAAGTCATGTTACTGGCTTCATTTTCACAGCATCAGTGCAACTGATGCTGGCTTCATGCCCTATGAGTCCCTGTGTTCAGCTGTGAAAAGTTGAATGCAGACACCTAAAAAATGACCATGTAAAAATTCTGGGTTTATCAAAAGATTCAGGAACACATTAAACAGTATTTTGAATTATATCTATGTAAATAAATGAATTAAATTTGTGTTTAAAAATTGATACTTCGGGGCGCCTGGGTGGCGCAGTCGGTTAAGCGTCCGACTTCAGCCAGGTCACGATCTCGCTGTCCGGGAGTTTGAGCCCCGCGTCAGGCTCTGGGCTGATGGCTCAGAGCCTGGAGCCTGTTTTGGATTCTGTGTCTCCCTCTCTCTCTGCCCCTCCCCCATTCATGCTTTGTCTCTCTCTGTCCCAAAAATAAATAAACATTGAAAAAAAATTGATACTTCAAGCACCTGCAATATAGATACTATAACAGAGCTACATCTGAAAGGAAAAAAAAAGGAAAAGAGATAAGATCAATATTTAGAGACTATACTTTATTATGTTCCTGGGGCTTAACCTCTTTGAATATGTCTCCTCATTTATGAACAGCAACAATGAACATGGTGATGCATGACTCACTTCTAAACTGTAAACTCATTGAGTGTAAGAGTCTTGCACATAGTAAATATATATACAAACATATTGAGCAAATGAATGAATAATATATTAAATGAATAACATTCTGAATTTGGTCACAGTTCTATCTTTTCCATTAAGCAGTCAATACTAAACAGTGAATTTGGAAAATTATAAGATGCCATAATATTCAGTGGAAAGTAGAGTTCCACTGAATAAGACATGCAGTAATATTCATGATCTAAAATGAGGTATTTTTTTCTCAGTTACCCTTTATATCTTTCTAGTTCTCTAAGATGATTACTATAAGGACAACTCTGATAATTATTTATTGTCATTTGTTAAGAAGATGTAAATAAAATATCACAAAGACTTCCCTTGGGCTATAGTGGGAACTTTATAACAATGACACAGGGCTCAAAAAAGCTTTGTGGAATGTAGAGGTTGTCAATCATTTGATTCTAGTGAGTAATTTTTTTTTTTAATCCTATGGTTGGAAAGTGAAAAGGAGACATTACACAAGTTGACAGGATTTTGGAAATGAATCACAAGGGATGCCCTAGATTTGATCAGATTTCTTTTCTCTCTCTTTTTCTCCCTTCCTTCCTTCCTCCCCTCCCCTCCCCTCCCCTCCCCTTCCCTCTCCTCTCCTCTCCTTTCCTTTCCTTTCCTTCACAGTGCAAAAACGTGCTTTTATCAGAGTGCAGGGACATGACCCATGGGCAGAAAGAGCTGCACTGTGATTGTGAGGAGTAATTGATCGTATATTTTTAAGTTGGGGGTGGGCAGAGATAAAGGAAGTCTCTAAAGGAATTTTAATATGTTAAAGAAAACTTACAGTATCCTGGAAGTCTGGCTATTAGGAAGCTAAGACAGCTTTTGTCGGTAGCAAAACATTAACATTAAGGCAGCCATGAGTTCCTTAAAGAGTCTCATACTCGGCATGTCCTGTATTTATAAATGGCCTACAAGTGTAAGGAAATTTATTTTTTTGAGACAGATATATATATATATATATATATATATATATATATAGAGAGAGAGAGAGAGAGAGAGAGAGAGAGAGAGAGAGAGAGAGAGAGCGAGCGCGAGCACACACACACAGCAGGGGAGGGGCAGAGGAAGAGAGAGAATCTTAAGCAGGCTTCATGCCCAGTGCAGAGCCTGACATGGGGCTGCATCTCATGACTATGAACCACGTACTGAGCCACCCAGGTGCCCTAAGGAAATTTAATTTTATCTACATTTCCCTTGCTTTTATTCTCTTCATCATTTCCCCCCCTGAACAATTTTGGCCCTTAAGTCTTCAAGTTTGCCAAGCATGGAATGTCTTATTTTCTATAACTTCCCTATGTATGGGTAAATATTGGTTAGTTGAGGAATTTATATATATAGGAGTTATGAAAGGTAAAGGCAGCTGAATCCAGGGTACAACATAAACGAATCTCCTTGTGTACAAAGGGTCATCTGTCACCTGGAAGTTATAGCAGTAAAGGAGTCTTGGCACCAGGCAGAGAGACACCACAACAGACTTCTGAGAGGGAAGATAGATTCTGAGGGGCTGTGATAGTGATTTATTGACTCAATCCATTACCCTAAATCGCACAGTCTGTTTATCATCACCCCAAAATCCATTCTGCCCTTCATCTTAGTAACAATGCCATAATTTTGTCAGGAGTGCAAATTTTGCCTTGAGAGAAAACATTTACCATCCCCTCTTGCAGATCAGATGGCCATATGACATAATTAAAATCAATGAGTTGAAGGTTGAAGTTACTGAGTGGCAATTTAGTGCTTCAAAAGATACCATCAAGAAAGTGAAAATAAAATCTGCAGAGTGGTGAGGGGGTGCCTGGGTGGCTCAGTTGGTTGAGCATCTAACTCTTGTTTTTATCTCAGGTCATGATCCCAAAGTCTTGGGATTGAGCCCTGTGTCAGGCTCCACACTGAGCACGGAGGCTGCTTGAAATTCTCTCTCTCTCCTCTGCCCCTCTCCCCTGCTTGAACTTTCTCTCTAAATAAATAAATAAATAAATAAATAAATAAACAAACAAGCAAACAAAAAAACCAAAATCTGCAGGATGGAAAAATATTTCCAGATTATGTAATTTGATAAAGGACTTGTATCCAGAATACATAAAGAAGCCTTATAACTAAACAACATAAAGACACCCTGATATAAAAATGGGAAAAGAACTGGAATAGGTATTCATTCAAAGAAGGTATACAATTTCCCAATAAGCCAATGAAAAGATACTGAGCAATGTTAGGCATTAGAGAAATACAAATCCAAACCACAATGGGATACCATATTACACACACTAGGATGGCTGTAGTAAAAGAGGCAGTGTGTTGTCAGGGATATAGAGTAATTAGAACTCTCATACACTGCTGGTGGGAATGTAAAACACTGAAGCCACTTTAGAAAGATTTGCCAGGTCCTAAAAAAAAATTTTACAGAGTCACTATATAACCCAACAATTCTATTCCCAGGTATATACTCCAGATAATTGAAAACATACCTACACTCAAAAATTTGCACACAAATGATCATGGCAATGTATTTTGTAACCATCCTGCAGAATCAGGTGAACTCCCACTCAAAATTTGGTTCAAATTGTCGACTGGGGGCACCTGGGTGGCTCAGTCATTTAAGTGTCTGACTCTTGATTCTGGCTCAGGTCATGATCTCTCAGTTCATGGGACTGAGCCCTGCATTGGGCTCTGTGCTGACAGCATGGAGTCTGCTTGGGATTCTCCCTCCCTCTTTCTCTCTCTCTCTCAAAAATAAGTAAATAAACTTAAAAAAAAATTTTGAGACTGATTATGCTACACATACAAAACACCAAAAGGGTATGTAAGGGTTGATTACTAACATATGAGGCTTTGGGTGGGGGAGAAAAGGGAGTCTCCCAAGCAGATCTAAAATGGCTTGAAAAAGCAGGGGAAGGTGAGTGGCTGGTGGTTTTCATGGTGGTTAAGGGATAGAGCTGGGATGAGGGTTTCTATCAAGGGTTTGATCTTTCCATTGGTGCCAAAGGAAGGGACATCTGTGATTTGTTATCAGCTTTCCAAGTTGTGGAGCAGAAGGGGAAAAAGGAAGAGTAAATCCTAAAAGTCAGCAATTAAACCAAAAAATGGAGTCATAATCTTTATTATACAGTAGTGTTCATAATTGCCAAAAAGTGGGAACAACCCAAATCTTCATCAACTGATAAATGTATAAACAAATATGGTATATTCATATAATGGAATATTAGTTGTAAATTAAAAGGGAGTGGAACACTGATACATGCTACAGCATGAAATCATTATGGTAAGTGAGAAAAGCTAATCACACACACACACAAAAAACGCATGACTGCATTTATGTGGAATATCTAGTATAGGCAGCTCCAGAGACAGAAAGTAGATAAAAATTTGCTAAGAGATGGGGGAGGATTAGAGAGAAATGAAGAGTGACTGATAATGAGCATGGGGTTTCTATCTGGGTGTTGAAAATGTTCTAAAAAGATGAAACTTTAATAACTGTTATGTTATTATCATGTTGCTCTCAATTTAGGTAAACTTTCTATTCTCATTATTCTTTTTGTAAAATGTGAAAGTGCTCTATTTCATCAGTATACTGTTGTGATGATAATACATGTAAAATATATTTGAAAAAATGCAAGAGATTTTTATTATATGCGTTGTTAGATTCTATAAATTCATGATTGCTGGAGCTCTTTGTCAGAGTCTGTTTCCATCATATGCCAGTTACTTGCCATGCACTTTACCTATGTTATCTTATTAAGGCCTCACAACAACCTTGCAAAATCACGTTATTATGTTTTTATAGCTAAAAGGATTGGCATTTGAGGAGGTTAAGTATTCAAGATGGTGTTGAAACCCTTACTTATCTAAAGTCCGTAGTTTTCCATACACCACACTACTTCTTACACGAAGGTTAATAGAATATTTTTTCAGACTTTCCTTCTGAAAGGAAACAGTTTTCTCTGTTTGAGAAAACAAGCAAATCTCAAAATGTGGCATATGATTGCTCTGACTGAAATATGAAATTTATAAATATCCTCATTAAATGGCACATCAACAAGTTGTTTAGATTTTTATACTGCTGGATTTCATATTTTATCTGCTTTTAATTCACACCAAATGAAAACATGACTTCGATGGCCTCTGTAAAACATGTCATGTGCAAAAATGAAATGGGAGAGCAACCTGAAATGAATTTACTTCAGGGAATTTTATGAACCATCAACTCAGCTTTCAGTTCATTCACCATGAGAGATGGATGAGATAGGTAAAAATATAAGAACTTTGAGTGGTTCTTTCTGACACAGTGATATCATGATCTGAGCCAAAGTCAGACACTTAACCGACTGAGACACCCAGGCATCCCTTATAACTGCTTATTAGAGAAAAATTAAAAATATTTGAAAAATATCACCCTAACATGAATTAATACTAAATCAAAATATCTTTTGATTTCCATCTCAGAAAGTAGGTCAGAAACACATTTGGCATGATACAACATGAATGCTCCAGTGGTGTATCAAAAAAAATAGTTTTTACTTTCTCGGTAAATTAACTATTGAACAAATGAGTTGAAAGCAATTGTAAATAAAATAAATCCAAAGCATTAGATATTTTCTGAAATTTTAGGTAGCAATGTGATATAATGTTAATTGCTTTGGAGATAGAAAACCTCTACTTGAATCCCAGTTATGGTGTAACCTGATCCTTAATATCTCTGAGTCTTAGTCTAAGGATGAAATGGTAAAAATAATATGCATCTTGAATGGATTTAATGTAGACTAAATCAGCATTGTATGTAAAACATTTTGAGTAGTGTGTGGCATAGGGAAACACTCAGTATATGGAAGATCTAACAGTGTAAATTGAATCTTCACAGTGAAAAATTAAGTTGAAATATTGACAAGTTGAGTCTGTGCAGGTGACCAAATATCAGAATGAAAATACATTTTGGGTTACGTATAAAATATTTTTCTCAAGTACTTTCTTTCCTACCTGAAGAAATAATGCATTCACTTCAGATACACAAAAGTGGAAAATTTACTGCTTTTTATGATTATATAAACTGAGGCCAGAAGTCCTTTCTCCTAAGTGATATGTTTCAGCCACTAACCCAGCTAGACTTTACTGGATAATACCCACTTTTTTCAATTTGTTTAAATAAGGTGTAATTAAAAAATAATATTTTATACCTCCCCAAGTCTCCACCAATTTATTTTAAGTAGTATAGTGTATCTGAGTTGGAGAAATTTTGGAAAATTAAATTATATGAATAAATGTCTGGGGCGCCTGGGTGGCGCAGTCGGTTGGGCGTCCGACTTCAGCCAGGTCACGATCTCGCGGTCCGGGAGTTCGAGCCCCGCGTCGGGCTCTGGGCTGATGGCTCAGAGCCTGGAGCCTGTTTCCGATTCTGTGTCTCCCTCTCTCTCTGCCCCTCGCCCGTTCATGCTCTGTCTCTCTCTGTCCCAAAAAAAAATAAAAACGTTGAAAAAAAAAATTAAAAAAAAATAAATGTCTATATTGGAAACTCTCATAAAGTAAAAGGAACATGTGGGTTGATATAAAAAGCATAACTAGAAATCCAGTGAAAAACCAATAAAATCATCTTTTTATCAATTTAGCTAAAACTGCCTTATGTTACAACTCATTACCTTCAAATTCTTAAGAGAAAAAAATTTAGCACAAAATTGGACTCATTTGATCTGTATTGCAACATTATGAACTTTGAAGGAAGAAAATTAAGTATTAAATGTTCTTCAAATGGACCAGAAAGTAAGCTTTTGGATTGATCTGATTATATCCATCCATTAATATCTTCAAGGTATATGCCTAGGAATGGCTGATTGAAATTAAAATAATATCTTGACTCAGGCAACTTTAGTGAGACCAGTTACCTTGAATTTCAATTATAAGAAAAAAAAGCAATAGGCTTATTAGAAGACATATGTATAACATAAAAATAACATTTTCATAACTTTAATTTAAAAATTTTCCTGAAAGTCAAAAAAACTCTATAGGCTAAAAGTCCAAATCAAGGTGTCAGTAGGGCAACACTCTTTCTGATGACTGAAGGGGAGAATACTTCTTTGCCTCTAGCAGCTTCGGGTGTTTGCCAGCAATTCTTGGTGTTCCCTGACTGCTGAATGCATCATTCCAGTCACATGGCTGTATTCTCCCTGTGTGCCTTAACATCATCTTCCCTCTGGGTATGCCTCTGTGTCCAAACTTCCCCTTTTTCTATAAGGGTACTAATCATATTGGACTATGACTCATCCTAAAGGCCTATTTTTCATTTTGCTATTTTGTTAAGACCCTATTTCCAAATAAGGTCATATTTTGAGGAATTGTAGGTTAGGACATCAAGGCATCTTTTAGGGGATGGGGAACAGTTCAACCCTCAACAGCTAGCATGGAAATGGGTACCCAAGTCTTATAATAGCAGGGAATGGATCTTTCCAATGACCCTAGTTTGCTTAGAAGCAGTCTTCCTAGAGTTTGTTAAGGAGAGCTCAGACAATTAACACCTTGATTTTAGCCTTGTTATACCTAGAATAGAGAAACCATCCAAGCCAACCCAGAGTCTAACCTACAGAACTGTAAGAAAATAAATTTGTGTTAAGTTTGTGATTATTTGTTATAGTAGCAATAGAAATTTATCAAAGTAGTTTTTTTTCCTTTGATTGCTGAATAGCATTCCATTTTATGGATATACCACAAATTTTATTCACTGGCTAATCAACATTGGGTTGTTTTTAATGCTTAGGTTACAAAACAAAAACAAAAAGATCTGTTATACTCATTTATATAAAGGCTGTAGACATGTTTTCATTTTGGGAATTCCTGAGGTAAAAGTGTAAATTTGAGTGTTTTAGAAGTTGCTAGACACTTTTTCGAAATAATGATAGCATTTTACAGTGCTAATGACAGGGTGAGATTTCTAATTGTCTTGTATCATGACCAATAATACTTGGTATTGTCAGTCTATTTAAGCCATTCTTATATGTGCATATTAGTAGTATCTTGCAGTTTTATTTCCTTAAAAGCTAATGAGCATCTTTGTATGTACTTATTGGCTTTCTATGTATCTTCATATTGAAAGTATATGTTCAAATCTTTGCCCATTAAAAAAAAGTGCCTTCTTAAAATTGACTTCTATTCTTTATATATTCCAGATATTATCTGAGTTTTTTATCATCTATCTATATCAGATATACAGATATATATCATATATAGCAAATGTTTTTTTTACTACTTGTCACTTTTTCATTTTCTTTATACTAACTTTAGAAGACGAGAAAGACTTAATATTTATGAAGTAGAATTTACCAATTTTTAAATTGATATTTAATATATGAGTCTTCAAACTTATTCACTTTTTAAAATCTTTGTATTTCCTGTAAATTTTAGAATAAATTTATCAATTTTTAAAATAAACCTTGAATTTTTATTTGGGTTCTACTGTACTGTACAATACAATAGTCAGGGTTCTCCAGAGAAACAGAACCAATAGAACCAATTGCTATAGATATAAATATATAAGGAATTGCCTCAGATGATTATGGAGACTGAAATGTCCCAAGATCTATGGTCAGCAAGCCATATTTCCAGGAGAGCTGATGGTGTTAGTTCTGGTCCAAGTCACAATGCAGAAGACCAGTGCCCACTTTGAAGACCATCAGACACAGAGAGCAAATTTCTCTAGTGTTTAGCCTTTTGTTCTATTTAGGCCTTCAAAGGATTAGATGAGACCTGCCCACTTTGAGGAGGGTAATCTGCTTTATATAGTCTACAATTCAAATGTTAATATCATTCAGAAATACTCTCACAGACACACCCAGAATAATGTTAGCAAATATCTGGATACCTTCTGGCCAGTCAAATTGACACACAAAATTAACCATCACATGTATCTGTGGATAAATTTTGACAAAGTAAAACTTTTATCAATATTTAGTATCCTCATTCCTAAACATAATATATTTATTTTAAAAGTTTCCTGATAATTTTTTAAAAAATGTTTTATAGTTCCCATTGAAACCTATCTTCTGTATATTTTGTTAAATATATCCCTAAATACTGGATATTTTTTGGATATTTTGGTAAAAACCATGGATTTTTAACTTTAAATTTATAATTATTCCTTGCTGATATAAAGAACTAAAGTTGATTTTTGTATATTTTGTATATATTTGAGCAGGATATTAAACTTGTTATTAGTTTAATAAGCATTTTTGTAAATTCTCTGGGATTTTCTGAGTAGACCATTAAATGGTCAACAGACAGAGCCATTAATACTAGGTTTATGCCATTTTTAGTCATATTCAAACTGGAGGGTGTATGCAGGCAAAAAGCCAGAAACTTGGGGGGCGCCTGGGTGGCACAGTCGGTTAAGCGTCCGACTTCAGCCAGGTCGCGATCTCGCGGTCTGTGAGTTCGAGCCCCACGTCGGGCTCTGGGCTGATGGCTCAGAGCCTGGAGCCTGTTTCCGACTCTGTGTCTCCCTCTCTCTCTGCCCCTCCCCGTTCATGCTCTGTCTCTCTCTGTCCCAAAAATAAATAAACGTTGAAAAAAAAAATTAAAAAAAAAAAAGCCAGAAACTTGGAAATGTCAATTGCTCTAGTGCCTTTTTTTCATGTTTTAATATTTTTTAAAATTTTTGTCTGCTTTTAGTAGTTTTCCAAATTCTTTAAATAGTTTTGTGTATTTAAGATTTTATAATTGTTTTCTATAGTAGGGTTAGTCAGGATGCAAACTACTTGGTTGTTGCCTGAACTCTTCTAGTTCCCTTTTAGTCACCTATTTCAGTTCTACCTGTGTTTGATTTTAAATCTACCATTTTACTAATTGCTATTTTATTAACACATTCTATCATTTTGCCTGTCTTTTCTTGCCTTCATTTTTGATTGTTTACTATTTTACTATTTTTCTCCTGTTATCTCATAGTTATAAATTTAATGGTTATATGTTTGGTAATTATTATAAAGATTATAAATACCTTCTTGACTCAACAAGATGTAGGTTACTTGTACTTTTATTGCTTTCTTGGACAATGCAATGATGGGTTAGTTAGTACTCTTTTATACGGCAGCATTTTCACTTTTCCCCATATGTAATTATTTTTAATTTATTTATTTTTATTTTACATTTCCTCTTGTGTCCACCTCTGAACATTTTCTTCCTTCCAGAAGAAGATCTTCTAGGTTTTCCTTTAACAGGATATCCTAATAATTCTTCATTGCCTTATGTGTTCTGCAGTGCCTTCAAACAGTGTAATGGGATATGTTTGTAAATCTTGACTATAGTACAATGTTGTACAGCAATTCTCTAGAACTGATTCATCTTGCTTAACTGAAACTCTATGCCTGTTGGTTAGTAATCTCCCATTTCTTCCTGCCCCCACCCCCTGGCAAACACCATTCCACTCTTTGATTTTATGAATTTGATCATTTTAGATGCCTCATAGAAGTGGAATCACGCAATATTTGTCTTTCTGTGACTGGCTTATTTCACTTAGCATAATGTGTCAAGGTTTATCCATGTTATCACATATTGTAGAATTTTCTTCTTTTTTAAAGGTTGAATAATATTTTATTGTATGTGTATACCACACTTCTTTGCCTATTCATCTGTGGATGGACATTTAAGTTGTTTCTACATCTTGACTATTGTGAATAGTGCTACACTGAACATGAAAATGCTGATATTTCTTTAAGGACCTGATTTCAATTCTTTTGGTTAAATACCCAGAGGTGAGAATGCTGGGTCATACGATAGTTCTGTTTTTAATTTTTTGAGGAACCTCCATACTGTTTTCTGTAATGGATGTACCATTTGTATTCACACCAGGTTCCAATTTCTCTACATCTTTGCTCACATTTGATTTGTTTTGTTTTGTTTTGTTTTGTTTTGTTTATAGCTATCCCTACAGGTGTGAGGTGATTTTGGTTTTGATTTTCATTCCCCTGAGTGACCTAATCATAATTTAGCTGTTGGCCGTTTGTATGTCTTCTTTGGAGAATTAATTTCTATGCAAGTCTTTAGCCTATTTTTTGATTGGCTTATTAGTGTTTTGCTATTGCATTGTGGAAGTTTTTATACATATTTCTGGATATTAACTCTTATTGCATATACAGTTTGCAAATGTTTTCTTCTGTTCTATTTGTTGCCTTTTCACTCCGTTGATTATTTTCCTTTTTGTGAGGAAGCTTTTAAGTTTGACATAGTACACTTGTCTATTTTTGCTTCTGTTGCCTGTGTTTTTAGTGTCATACCAATAAAAGCATTCCCAAGACTAACATCACAAAGCTTCTCTCCTATATTTTGTTGTAGGAATTTTAGTTTCAAGTCCTAATGCCTTACAGGCATTCAGGTCTCAAATTTCCATTTTGAGTTCATTTTTGCATATGGTATAAAATAAAGTTCCAATTTCATTCTTTTACTTGTGGATATTCAATTTAATCTTCCCAGTACCATTTGTGGAAAAGACTGTTCTTTCCCCAGTATGTTTTCTCAGCATCCTGTTGAAGATCAGTTGATGGTACATGCATGGGTTTATTTCCAGGCTCTCTCTAATTCTATTCCATTGTTAAAATTTCCATTCCACCTAAAGAAATCTACAGATTGAATGAAATTCTTTTCAAAATTTCAATGACAGTTTCTTATAGTAATAGGAAAAAAAAAAGAAATTCTAAAATTCATATGGAATCACAAAAGACTATGAATAGCCAAAACAATCTTGAGAAAGAACAAAGCTGTAGGCAATCATGTTTCCTGATTTCAGAATATACTGCACAACTACAGTGTTCAAAACCTGTGGTATAAGCAAATATTTTAAGAGTGGCACAATTTTCAGTATTGTATTTTTACCAGGATTTTAACCAGTTCTTTTTGGTGGATTATTTACAAATTTAATTTAAATAAAATATATTGAGAGAGACATTCCTTTTCATAAATCTTCATAATAACATCATATATTTCCTTAGAATAAGTTAGAATTAATTTCTAGTAATACAATTTGGGCTGTAAATATTTTGAAGATTTTTAATAACATTTCAAAAGGCCGAAAGTAACTTGTCTTCCAACCAATAGGAGATTTTTATACATGCTCACAAAATGCTACATCTTATTTTTATCTCTTTAGTTATATATAATTTCTTTACTTCTCAGATGATTTACTAATAAATAGAGTTTGAATATTTTAGTCATGCTAATGCTTTATATTTTCCTTTTGTGAATTTTTTCTTTTTTTCTTATTATTTTAATGATAAATAATACAAAATTATTAAGAAATTTATTATTTCTTCTTGTTAAATTGATTTAAAATATATATACTTATATATTAAAGCTAATAAATATTTTTTCAGTCATAGTCACAGGAAATACTTCCTTCAGGTTGTTGCTTTTCTTTAGTCAAATCTATCAAAATTTTCATTCATGTGTGTCTTACTTTGCTTTTAATCCTTAGAATATGAATAATAAATATTTATACTTTTATAGCTTTTTATATTTTATTTCATTTTTTTTTTATTATCTTATTTTTTGAGAGAGAGAGTGTGAGCAGAGGAGGAGCAGAGATGGACAGAGAGAGAGAGAGAGAGAGAGAAAATCTTAAGCAGGTTCCACGCTCAGTGCAGAGCCCAATGTGGGTCTTGATATCAAAACTGTGAGATTGTGACCTGACTGAAATCAAGAGCTAGACACTCAAATGACTGAGCTACCCAGGTGCCCTATTTTTGTGTGTGTATTTTATTTATTTTAAAGAATTGACTTATAGTTTGTCTAAAATTTAATTTGTTGTTTCTTGTCATCTTTGCATACTGAATTTTTCTCATGTTCAGGTCTTAGCTCACCAAATAGGCTTCACTTGACCTATTCTGTTTCTCAAGTTTCTTTCTATCCCATCAACTTGTGTATTTCCTTCTAAATACTTTTTAAATCAAAAATTTTTCTTGTTTGTCTCTTGACTTAAACATTGTCTGTCTCCCATCATTAGAATGTAAGTTCAATGAAGGTATGGACATTTTATGTTTTACTTTTCT
Source organism: Prionailurus bengalensis (assembly GCF_016509475.1). Taxonomy (NCBI): domain Eukaryota; kingdom Metazoa; phylum Chordata; class Mammalia; order Carnivora; family Felidae; genus Prionailurus; species Prionailurus bengalensis. The sequence goes on from NC_057355.1 coordinate 94,828,992, forward strand.
CTGTACACTTTCAGGTTGGTAATTAACCTGTACATAGTAGAAACTCAAATATATCTGTTCAGTGACAAATGTATTATACCAATTATTATTGCTTCAAATTTTTTTCATTATGTGGGGGTTTAAGATCCTTTTTATTTTCAAATGTTTTTCACTTTTCTGATGAGGTTATAACTCAACTACTTTGTAGTCAACTAGTTTGTAAATTTTTCAAATAAGTGTATTTAAATTGCCAAATCATCTTAAAAACAAAACAAAAACACATGTCTAAGGTAAGACTTAGACATACATGAAGAAGAAGAAGAAAAATACTTCCATTGATGCTTATCAAGAGATGGACACTTTTTTTTTAAAGACATTGTTCTAAAGCAACCACAGTTAATTCTCAGCTGTGAATTCGGTCTTTTTAAATTATTTCTTGTCCTGTTAAGATCTTGGTTTAGCACTGTCCTTTCATAACACCATCTGCTTTTGGACTACAAAGAGTTCTGGGAATTCTGATTCATTTTGTGTTGCTATCTCACTATGGCCCACTTAAGGTAGTGATGTCAGTTTACACTGGAATCCCAAGTATGCAGGATTCTATTCAATGTACAATAGTTAAGAATATACAATCAGGACTTTCTGTCAAGGCTCTGCAATGGTCCTTCTTTGTTGAAGACCCATTTTCTTGCCAAATTCAAGAGCAGACCTTTGAGATAAGCATGCAAAGAATTACTAAGATTGAATGGCTCAAATTAATTTATTATAATAACTATCAATGTTAGAATCAGGAAGAGTCAATATTCTCTACTGGGATTTAATGCTTCCTGTTTAATAAAAACTTGATCAATGTTTCCCCTGTGAAGAAAAATATATTATGAAGAGTAGGGTCATTGAAGACTCTCCAGGGCTTTCTAATACTTCCTGTAAACTGTACATATTTGTACTAATAAATATTTACTTGTATAAAATGTTAATAATGAAATAAAACTTGGAGATATTTATGACACATATGACATTGCTAGATCAATAAAAACTCGTATAAATCAACACGAAAAAGATGATAGGTAGGTAAACAAATGACATGAAAAGTATGTCTACAAAGACATGCATATATGTCTACAAAGAAATTAATACAAATAGTATTGCTGAACTTCACTAGTAATTTAAAATGCAGACTATAATGCATATTAATTTTTATATAATATTGGAAAAGAATAGATTGATTTTTGAAAAAAATTGCAGTTTATAGAACACAAATCCTATTTCTCTAGGTGGGAATGTAAATGGTTTCAATTATTTTGAGGATAAGTTTGCAATATGCATTAAAATGTCAAGTGGACATAACATTTATCACAGCAATTTCATTTCAAAGAATTTATCCTACAAATATTTGCATAATCACACACATATACACACATGGATGCTAATTACACATTGTTTATAATTAAGAAAAGTCAGCAATCAAAATAATCATTGCTATGGACTGGATAAATAAAAAATGATTCATTCATACAGTGGAATATTAAACAGATATTAAAGGGATTGAGAAAATCTTTGATTTAAGAAGATTTAAAAAATTCTCCCATTACTCAAAACAGTATGCAGTTTATAATTTATTTTTGGAGAGAAGCAAATATATGCTCTCTTTCATGAAAGAAAAAAAAGATGACTCAAAGGGCAGAACCAGGAGCTCAGGAGGTGGAGCTGGGAACCACTACAAATTTTTTATCAGGAAAAACAAACAAACAAACAAACAAACAAACAAACATCTCTGTATGATGAGAACTCTTAGGATTTACTCTCTTAACAACTTTTCTATATATTGTTCATCATCCTTGGAATTTATCTTACACCGGAAGTTTGTACCCATTATGTCCTTTTTACATTAATTTGCCCTGTTTTTGAACTGGAATATCTATAACTGTTACTCCTTGTCCCCTCACTGTGTGTTAGGAGTGTAAGAAAACTTGTTTCTAGTTTCATATGTCAACAATGGAGGAGAATTGTTTCTCAGCAACAACCCTTAATGGATTAAATGAAGAAGCCAATCTGTACCTGGACCTGATTTAGATTGTGGACTTTGAATAGATGAGATGACGAGATTATGCACTTTGACCCGATGCTGCAATGAGATGAGACTTTTGGGAACCTTAGGAACCTTGCTTGAGAGGGTTAAATGTATTTTGCATTTGAGAAGGACATGAGGTTAGGGGACAGACTATTAAGGATTGATAAAATGTGTTTTTGTTATGATGGTTGGATTTTGTAAACTTACTTTTAAACCAGAGAAAGGAGCTTCCATCACCGGTAATTTCATTTGGAAATACCAGGACTACATATAATTTTAGTGACTGAATATGTTACTTTGATTTAAAAAAGACTTAAATTCTTCAATCATTTAAAAATAATATGCACTTTACAATTTATTTTTCGACAGATTGGGCTATCCCTAATAACAATTACTTATTAGAAATGCTTTTCTCACTCTTGGTGAAAATTTCACTGTCAGAGAAAAGAGGGGGAAAAATGTGGGGTATGTCAATCTTGAAAAAATATTTTTCAATCTTCCCTGAGGAAGTTTAAAGAATAGAAAAGCAGGGATTACAAAGTAGGAGATGTTTTTCATACTTGTCTAAATTTTGTTCACTTTATGAATCCATTCTTGCTGCAGTGAGCATGCTGTGTGTACTACATGGCTTTTAAAAAATCCTTTTACTTGTTCACACTATAGAGAACAGTCTAAAATGGCATTGCTTATTTCAGGGTACATAGTTATTAATAAATGTGTCATGATGCCCATGTTATTCAAGAAATCTCTGTGAAACCTGGCCTCATGCTGTCTACACTGCAAATGGTTTAGTAATTCAGGCTGTGGAGTAGCTGATAAAAAATGGAATCTATAGTCACATAAAATAGCATGTTAGGGTATATTATTAAAGCTAACTTATATATTCTTCTTCTCAGAGTGTTGACAATGTTTATTTAAGCATAGGTGCCTAATATATGTGCTGACATGCAGCAGATATGAATAAAAAGGTAAATGGTGGCTGATAAAAAGGAGTCAACAAAATGATTTCAAATTTGCAGACTAATTGGCTAAGCAAACAAAATATTCTGACATGACATGTGGGAACTGTTACTGAAAATTTTAATGGTCTAATTGAGGATAAGAAAATAATTCTTCAGGTAACACCAGAAATATTTGGTGAATTATTTCTAAGGGTAAAGAGAATCAGTATGAAAAATTATTTCCATAATATCTTTACAACTAAAAATATCTCGAACTGAATGCCTAACCTGTCTGGTAGTTCATCTTCAATGTACAATCCCTGGATAGATGTAATTACCTGATATTCAAGTGAACATCCAGATGACCTAACTTTTCAGTAAAATATGTGTATCCAACTAGAGTACAGGCCACTAATTATTTTCTGTTTCTAGAAAGGTAAGTCCAGGAATAATAAAAATGTCATTACAAAAAATAAAACAGAAAGAACTCTAGGTTGCAATCTTCAGCCACCACTTCAATCCCCCTCATGTGCATACATTGAAGGAGATTTCATATAAACTTTAACGAATAGGAAACAATATGACAGATTAGTTACTTTGTTGTTAAAATATCAAAGTTGGAAGAACAATGACTGGAGAGGAAGCCATGGCAATAATAACAGGTGAACTCATGTAGCCTGTTTTTGATGTGTTATTGCAGATAAAAAGTATTAAAATAATAGAGTTTAGGGGCACCTGGGTGGCTCAGTCAGTTGAGTCTCTGACTCTTGATTTTGGCTCAGGTGATGACCCCAGGGTCATGGGATTGAACCCCATGTTGGGCTTTGCACTGAGTGTGGAGTCTGCTAAGATTCTCTCTCTCTGCCCCTCTTCCAAGCTCATGTTCTCTCTCTCTCTCAAATTAAATTAAACTGAATTAATTAAAAAATAATAGCTTTAACTCAAGATTCAATGTTTCCTCAAAGTATAGCATTTTTGTAATTGGTAATTAAACTGTTTCAAAAGAAAAACAAAACACTCTGCCTTTCATAGATTCATTCTCTCTCTCTCTCTCTCTCTCTCTCTCTCTCTCTCACACACACACACACACACACACACACAAATCCATATCAGCTAAATCAGCATAAGAAAGATAGAAAATGAGTGACAGTTAAAAATAAAAGCCTGTGTGACTCCAGGAATACTTAAAATCAATCGCCTATTCACAAAAACAGACACATAGACCAATGGAATAGAATAGAGATCCCAGAATTGGACCCACAAAAGTATGGCCAACTAATCTTTGACAAAGCAGGAAAGAATATCCAATGGAAAAAATATGGTCTCTTTAACAAATGGTGCTGGGAGAACTGGACAGCAACATGCAGAATGAAACTAGACCACTTTCTTACACCATTCACAAAAACAAACTCAAAATGGATAAAGGACCTAAATGTGAGACAGGAAACCATCAAAACCCTAGAGGAGAAACCAGGAAAAGACCTCTCTGACGTCAGCCGTAGCAATTTCTTACTTGACACATCCCCAAAGGCAAGGGAATTAAAAGCAAAAATGAACTATTGGGACCTCATGAAGATAAAAAGCTTCTGCACTGCAAAGGAAACAATCAACAAAACTAAAAGGCAACCAACGGAATGGGAAAAGATATTTGCAAATGACATATCAGACAAAGGGCTAGTATCCAAAATCTATAGAGATCACCAAACTCCACACCCAAAAAACAAATGAATCCAGTGAAGAAATGGGCAGAAAACATGAAAAGACACTTCTCTTAACTTTCAAATATACAATGCAGTATTATTGAGAGATGGCTTAGATTGTCAGATTGTCAATACATTGACAAGGAAAAGAAAATGTAGTGAAATAGTTTTCCGTGAATCTGGAACTGATAGCCTCAGTCAGAATAGCATTTTATAGCGTTTGAGAATCATTGCTCTTATAAACTTTTATTTTATTAGGAAGTCAACTGTTCCACCAATAAATGGAATTCAGAGATAATCCCTCAAACATCTTTTCGAGCCAATCGCAACAACAAATCTCCACTTTTCCTGAGATGTGCACTCTTTGTTTAATGCAGTTACTATGCCTTTTCCTGTGATTGTATGAAAAACAAAAGGTGAACAGACAGGAGAAAGATTGGTGTTGGGAAGAGGGGATAGAAGATAATCCTCAAAGAGGTAGTTAAAACTGACTGCAGACCAAGTCTGTGTCTTGGTTATTTGTAATCATGATTCTTAAGTGTGGCAAATACCTTGAAATTATCATGTTTTGTCATTTTTTATATACCAAATATATGTTCCTTCCTGTTCCTCAATTCATATTCCTGTATTTATGAGCTTATCTTTTTATTACTCTCCACAAATTCTAGTGTTACCGCCTTCCTAGTTCCCTTTTCTTTAAGATCTAACCATAGGTTTTTTTTTTTCATATTTATTTATTTACTTATTTTGAGAGAGAGACAGCATGAATGGTGGTGTTGCAGAGAAAGAGGGAGAGAGAGAATCCCAAGTAGGTTCTGCAGTGTCAGTGCAGAGTCCCATGTGGGGCTGGAACTCATGAACCATGAGATCATGACCCAAGCTGAAATCAAGAGTTGGATGCTTAACCAACTGAACCACCCAGGTACCCTTGTGGGTATTCGTTAAGATCTACTGATAGGCCTTGATATTTTATGCAGCTAAAAATGTAAGTGATAAAATTGATATCTTAATGTTTGAGAAAAAGAGGAACAGAAGGAAAAAAGCTTAGGTAGATGGCAATTGCAATGGTACACATACACATAGGAGCTGATTTGAGAGAAGTACCGAGGAAGACAAAGTCTACAGTCTGGAGAGACATTTTGGGGCAATACCACCATCAGTGGGATGCAGTAGAAAGATATGTGAAATGAAACTAAGATTCCAAATGTAAGTATAAGGAGACAAGAATTTGAGAAGCTGTTTTGTGAAGGCAGAGATATTAAATTAGTTATGGATAAGTTCAATTTGAAGTGAAGTCATGATGGCCAAGTGGAAATGAAAAGAAGGCAGGTGGAAATATTTAACTGCAACTCCAAATAGAGGAAAGGCCTAGAGAAAAATTTAGTTAAACTCTTGGAAAAAGATGAATAGAGGATAAAGACAATGATTAGAGGGAATATATACAGTTAGGATTTTGAGAGTTTATTGATTCATTCATCAAAATTTTACTAGAGACTTAGTATGATTAGGCACTATACTAGACGGTAGAAATACAAAGTAAAAAATAGAATGACTATTTTATGATTCATGGTCTACTTGAAAAGAAAGCAGTGCACATAAATTCAGCTTAATGGGGTATATTAATCTGTTAGGGCTTCCATAACAATATTGCATACTAGGTGACTTAAACAACAGAAATTTATTTTCTCACAGTTTTGGAGACCATCTTCTCCCTGTGTCTTCACATTGCTTTTCCTCTGTGTATGTGCATCGCTGGTGTCTCTTCTTATAAGGACACCAATCTTAGTGGATTAGGGCTCAACCCTGATGACCTCATTTAATCTTAATTATCTCTTTAAAGTCCCTTTTGTCAAATACAGTAACAATCTAAGGTACTGGGGCATAATATTATTCAGGTTACAAGGAGGCATGCCTTTTTCTAGGGCTCTTGGTCTGCATTGCCAAGTAAATGGCAGCTCTTTATCATCTACATGCAGATAATATCCTGATAAGCATCTTTGGGAATGATCTTTCACCCCTTCTCCAGTTTTCCATGTTTCACTGTCATTTAGAAATCACCACCTTAAAAAGGGATCTCAAATCTTGTCTATCTACGATATTACATTGTTATAAGTATACTTATAACCAAACCCTTCAACTTCAAAATGGTAACATATTAATAAAATTGCATTTTTCTTACTCTTAGCTAAAAATTTAAAGATGAAATAGTAAGTGCACATTTTACTTGGAGTATATTATTACATGTAGCATATATACATCATACTAATTAGTTGGTCATGAAATATTTGTTGAACACTTATTGTGAGCCTTCAAATAAAATAAGTTTTAGAATTAAAAAGGTGAATAAAATAGGTGAGTCCCTGTCCTCCTCTGGCTATTGTTTTTGGTATTATTATTTGTATTTTTTACAGGAGAAATTGGCAGCCATTTCTTGAGCAAAATTAAGTAGTTTTCACTTTGAAAGCCACAGGAGAAGCCATACATTTTATGGCCCTTACAAGGGCCCTTGTAAGATAAACAAGGTATTCTCCTCCCTTTTTATGAAGAACATATGTAGGACTGACCACTGTAGACATGATAAGCATCCTCATTTATATTTGGCTTGGGATAGAAAGAAGGCCTCTTATCACAGAAAGGGATCTGGAGCTGGGAAGAAAGATACATTTCTATGATGTCATGGGTTTGTGCTGACCTTGCTTCGTAACTCAAGTTAGTAAAGATAATATATCCAGTTATATCACTATACCTCTTAAAAGTGGTTGCCAGACATGGTCTCAAGAATGAGGGTGTAGTGGAATATTACCTGTCAAGATGCTATACTTTTGATAATGACTTTAAGGCAGCATGATATTCAAATCAACTTTTCATTTTTAGCTTTTCCTCATTGTGATTTTATGTTGCACATAGGTATAGTCAAATATTGTGCCATTGCTTCCAGTTGCTGCTGGTGGTTTAGAAACATAGCTGCTAAAATTGCTCCCATATGTATTTTTTGAAAAATTTTTTCAGTGCAGTCATTTACACTATATAATTACAAGAATTTTACTTAATCCATCACTAGGTATAATATAGGCATATAGGCATATATATATAGGCATATATACTCATTGGTTTAATTTTATTACAATACCACAATTATTTTAGAGAGTTTTCATGTAATTTTTCTTTCTCATCATGACAGATATTATATTTCTTTGTGGAAAAAGTTTAAAATTGAAATTAACTGGAAAGGACACTCAGAATAATAACCTATTTCCCCACACAATTCCCTCTTTTCAGCACTATAAGGATAAAATATGACTAAATTTATATCATTTCTAATAGTGATACAGAAAGCAAAAGGGTATGTATGTATACATATAACTTACTGTTTCAAACTAAATCTCATGTTTTAAAATATTTAACTATTTATTATAGTGAAAAATTTTATTATTATATTTCCCTGTGGACTTATTTTAGACTTAGAAGAACAAACAAATTAAATTTACACTCAGATGTTGAGACACAAAGTTTAATAAGAAAAAGCCTTTTCTTCTGTGGGGGCTATAGGTTATTTTAATATCAGCTTTTAAAATAAATTTGCAATTTCAGATGTATCTATAAACCCATTAACATTCCCTAACCAAGTCTATTATCATCTCCTGCCTGGACTACTGCAGTAACCTTCTAATGGGTTTTCTAGTGCCTACTTTGACTTCATCTATGTTGAAGCCAGGATGATATGTACGAAATGCAAATCTGGTCATGTCCCTTTCTTTCTTGCTTAAAATTTGTCTGTTGCTTTAGTTGAAATCCCATAACAGCATTCCAAATTTCTCCATAAGAAGATCTCTGTCACCAGTATCATTTCTTGTAATCCTCTTCCCTTCTCCACTTCCTCTAGTTAATTCCTGTATTTCTTCCATTTATCTTATAAAGAAGCTATGCCTTATCACCATCACTTCCTCATCTGAGTATATTCTTCTCTATCTTTTTTTTACCTGGTCAACTCTTCATACTTAAGATCTTTTTTTCTCAAGAATATCTTAGGGCACCTGGGTGGCTCAGTTTGTTAAACATCTGAGTTTGGCTCAGGTCATGATTTTGCAGTTCATGAGTTCAAGTCCAGCGTCAGGCTCTTTGATGAAAGCTTGGAACCTGGAGCCTGCTTCAGATTCTGTCTTTGTCTGCCTGTCTGTCTCTCTTTCTCTCTCTCTGCCCCTCCCCCAATTGTGTGTGTGCTCTCTCTTTCTCTCTGTCTCTCTGAAAAATAAATAGAAAATAAAAACTTCTTAATTCCCTCAGAAAGTAGATTAGTACTCTTGTTTTATGTACCAGTAGTTATCTTTTGTAATATTTATCAACATAACTTGTTTAGTGTATTTCAGATTTATTTCTTGTGACAGAATGAGGTTGAATATACTACACTTCATCTGTCCATTTATTGACATATTTGTGTAAGGGAAACTTTTGATTTTTTTAAACAACTTCACACTTTCAACATTTGAAGAATCTCCCTCTGCAGAAAATGGCTCAAACTTGTAGTCTCAGCTCTTAGCTTCAAGATTCATTTTTTTCCTTGAGGATTACTCATTAATTCCACTCCTGGAACCACATATTAAGTAATCTGCCAAAATGCATAATAAAGTTAAATCCAGGTCCTCCAGTGTTGTCAGCAGAAAGATAATCTCTAATTTTAAGAGGAGTGTGGGAAGAAGAGTGGTTGGACTTTATAGCCCATTCATGCAATGAGAGATGAATTGACATCTTTTGCTTCAGAATTTCTCTCTAATTACCTCAGGCTTTGGAAGCTGGGAGAGCTTAAATCTTTTCATTCACATACATTTGTTTTCCATAGCATCCACTTATGAGAATATGCTACATTTTCATAAAAATAATTCATTCCTATCCTGGTGCAATGATTCAAATTATTAGCGTGTTATGTGTACAGTAGAATAACTTTGAGAACTTTATGTAAAAGCACATATATAAAGTAGCCTGAAAGAAAAGAAAATTTTTTTCAAAAAAGGTTTACTGATGAAACCTTCTGTGTGTGTGTGTGTGTGTGTGTGTGTGTGTTTATATGACTGGAGCCCTAATACATTCACCTTATCTCTTTCCTTACTGCTGTCCTTAAACCACATCTACAGAGCTCCTGCATTTATAGACATATCTAAGAGAAATTTGGCTGCCATGTAGCCTAGGGATGGTTAAGTTCAGGCATAGATGTCACCACTGACCCATCCCATGATTAAGGTAGTTGTTTCTAATAATGCTTCACATTCTTACCTTCTGAGCTTTAAAGTACCATAACCTCTGGTTAATGTTCAACATGTACTTCATGTAGCCACTTCCATAAATTCAGAATTGTTTGATGAAGAAAAACCTATTTGTTGCCTCTGATTAGTACAAGTTCCTTCTTGTACATTGATTGGGTGGACCAGTGGCATACTGCTATCAATTTACTTGCCCCAAACCACGCTAAAAGGTAATGGAATTAGAGACGGGAATCTCTCTGTTGTCCTCAGTTTTCCTACAGTGAATTCTCTACTCTCTTACTTCTTTAGGAAAAAAATTTCTCAAATGTTATTGTTTTAGGGGGATAGTAGAATTCACTTTGAAAAATATTATTTTGTAAATATCTTTTAAGGTATGTGTGTGTGCTTGTGTGTGTACAAGATATACACATCCCCAACATTTATGTATAAACTCATGGAAGATAATTCAAAACAATAAGATTGGGCTAGATTGTTTTTTCTTTGTCATGTAGAAAATATATATCCATTTTAGTACATACTGGGTAGTGATTTTTTTTAAGGAATAGAAGTGCTTCTAAAGTTCAGTGTCTTTATTAAATGATGATTAAGAAAATCCATTGACAAACTATAATATAATCCCTTTTGTCCTCATCTATTTTTCCTGAGTGATCCTGTGTTATAAATATGTTGCTCCATTATCAATTTGCTGAATTTTATTAGAATTGAAATAATAAGGAGAAGCAGGTGACATAAGGGTCAGAAAAAGGAAAGATGATGGAATTTCAAGGGAACAGTTTGTTCTTGTGAAGGTCTAAACTTGAAAGCATTGAAAGCTTTCATTTTACAAAGTGATTCTAAGCCAAAACAATACATTTTCTATTTCATTTCCTAAAGGCTTTGACAGAAATTTAAAGACTTAACAGCTCTCACTGAACTTTACCTTGGTCTTTAAATGTAATGTCCTAAAGTGAATAATCTTGGGAACATAAATATGTTGACAGCTTAATGCTCTGACATTTTATTCTCATTGTCTGATTTTATTTTCTTTTTTTCCACTGATGCTTGAGCATAATTACAAGCACTGCCTTAGAAAGGCGTTATTCAGAACCCACAAAAGGCTATTTTGCATTAGGGAATTAAAAAGTCATTCACTTTGGAACACAGGGAAACAACTTTGATTTTAAAATGATTTTCCCAAAGCCCCCATCACATTTAAGAAAAGGATTTCAGTGGGGAATGTTTGGCAAATTCTCACATAAAATGCCTACAGAATCAGCAGGTTGCACCTATTTGCTAGTGCATTCAGTAATATAAGACTTGAGTACAGACTTTACTTAAAAACTCATACAAGGGGAGAAAAGGGTATATTCTGACAATTCACAAAGGACCAGCACAACATCAATGATTTGATGAATAACTTGACTATCAGCTCTTGAAATAATTATGTTTTGTAAATGAATTACATAAAAACTCATCAGTAATTTTGTGATGTAGCTATGCATACAGAAAATCTAATACAGTGAGCTTTGGCATAAAAACATTTTCTGAAGTGTTATTCAAAAAGACCTTATCCTATTTGGAAAATTATAATAAATATAGTACACAATCAGTAGACCCTCTATATAGAGCTTTTCTTAGCAACCATGCATTTTATGTCTCTAGTTCCTGGATTTCTTTGCAGTCAAAAATTGTAATATTTTTATGAATTCACAATTGCAATAGTCTCTTTGTAAGAAGTTTTGTAAAAATAATCTTTATTATAAAAGTGCCACATAATTAAATTATCTTAGTGCAGTGATATAGGGAAAATTCCAAAATTTCCAGAAAAATTACTTGAGGGAAAGTACCCACTATGCTTAAGACCTTTATTTTTTTCTTATCCATGAGTAGGGCATCAGGGAATAATTTCCATCTCTTTCATGTAGCAGAATTGAATCCACCTTGAAGACAGTGCAGAGTCAGGACAGAAAAAGGAATTGCTCCGTGAACTATTCCTATTTTAACCTCTCATTAGGGCTAGTTTCTAACAATAATTGAGGATAGCATTACCCTTTTACTTTTTCAAGATGAAAGAATTAATGAATTAATAGCTATTAAGAGGTGACTTGACATTTAAAGAAGACAATTTTAACTCTTTTAATAAACTTACTTCATTTGCAACCTCAGAAAAGTTGTATTATTTTCTCAGAAATTACTTTCATAATCTTGAAATTATTTGTTGAAAGGACTATAACTAATTTACTTCTTTTTAAAAAGTTTTTTGAAGTTTATTTTTGAGAGACGGGGGGGGGTGGCGGGGAGGCTTGGGGGGGGGGTGTCACAGAATCTTAATCAGGCTCCAGGCTCTGAGCTGTCAGCATAGAGCCTGACACAGGGCTCAAACTCCCGAACTGTGAGATAATGACCTGAGCTGAAGTCAGCCGCCCAACCAAGTGAGCCACCCAGTCACCCCTAACTACTTTACTTCTAAGAGAAAACATGCCATTATAATAAGAAATATGTAAAACATAGGCTAGTGCAGAATTTTTGCTATTAGAAATGATAAATTTGATTCCAGTTTGAATTCTAGTTACACCACTTTTTAATTGTAAAGCTCTGTGTATTTTACTTATTCCTTCTAAATCTATATTTTACCTTTATAATTTGGATTAATATTATATGTAATAGATTGTTTATATGGATATTTTAGGGTAATAATCATTGTCTCTTTAGTGAACACATCCAGTAAATGGTAATTCCAGGTGCCATTGCTATTATCAATTATCATGAAATCATGTTGAGTTACTAGGTCCTTCCTTCCTCTGTGATGGAATTTGAACTTACCTAGTTTTGTATTGCTATATATATATGTACAATATTAAATACATACTATTTATATATCATTATGTATGTAGTGGTCCATGTCCTATGAATATGTAAATAAGATTTAAAAAGATCTTTATGAGAAGTGGATAGGTAATGAATACAAAAGTGATGGTAAAGATGAACTCATGATACTCATGGCACTAAACTGCTTACCACTTCATTGGTTTTTAATTACCTACAAAAAAATTCTAACATCTTTCAGGGCCCATATAGCTTTTGTCAACATGATCCGGTGCCATCTTTGTATTCATTTTTTAATATAAACTATTTGTACATAAATATTTTTCAAAATGAAAACAGGTTTACCAAAATTCATGTTTTTGGGGCGCCTGGGTGGCGCAGTCGGTTAAGCGTCTGACTTCAGCCAGGTCACGATCTCGCGGTCCGTGAGTTCGAGCCCCGCGTCGGGCTCTGGGCTGATGGCTCAGAGCCTGGAGCCTGTTTCCGATTCTGTGTCTCCCTCTCTCTCTGCCCCTCCCCCGTTCATGCTCTGTCTCTCTCTGTCCCAAAAATAAATAAACGTTGAAAAAAAAATTAAAAAAAAAAACAAAAAAACCAAAATTCATGTTTTTGTTGTTCAATCATTTATTTATTCAATTATTCATTTGTTCATTTAATAATTGAACAAATTTTTGATGTCCCATTGTGTATTAGATGCTGTAGTAGGTATTGAGAAAACATCAATAAGTAAGGCAGCATTTCTACTAAAACTGATCATGTAGTCTCACAGAATTTGGCATTCAGAAAGATAAGTGGTAACACAAAATGATAAATGTCATAGCAAAGTCATGAACAAATTTATATAGATGACTGAAGGAGAATAATTGCATTTACAAAAGTAGTTTATAATGTTCAAAACTGATAGTTGAGCTGTGTATTCAAAGGTGAGTAGGAGATTTTCGGGTAGGAAAATAAGGAAACAGGGCAGAGAATAGTATACGCAAAAGTAGAATCTAGAAAGATAGAATGATTCTGTAATATTGATTTATAATAAGAAAAAAGTGATTATTATCCAGATGTCCAACAGTAGGAGGGTTTTAAAGTAAATTCTGATATATCTATATAATTCAATATTTAATAATTGCTACAGTTATATGAAAATGGGAAATTGAAAGTACTATAATGTTATGTTGAACAAGTAGGAAGTCAAACTGATTATATACTGGTACTCAAATTGAGGACAATCTTATAAATTTATAAAGTGAGGAAAACGAGAAGGAAACACATTGTAATTTAATATTTATCTAGGTGGTGGAATTGTAGATTTTGAAGACAAATTCAAATGGCCAAAAGGTATATGAAAAGATACATAACATCATTAATTGTCAAGAATATGCAAATCAAAATCACAATGAAATATTATTTATAACCTGTTAAAATGGCTACCATCAAGAGGTCAAGTGATAATAAGTGTTGACAAAAGTAGACAAAAAGGAACCTTTGTACACTTTTGGTGAGAATGTTAATTGACTTAGAAACTGGAAAACAGTATGGAGTTTCCTCAAAAAATAAAAATAAAAATAGATCTACCATATGATCCAGCAATTCCACTTCTGTGCGTATAATCAAAGAAAATGAAAACAAGATATCAAAGAGATATCAAAGAGATCACTCCCATGTTCCCATGTTTGTTGCAACACTATTCACAGTATCCAAGACATGGAAACAACCTAAGTACACATCAGTGGATGAATGGATAAAGATGTGGTGTCTGTCTATTATCTATCGATCGATCAATTGATGTATCTATCTACACATAGATAGATGTGTCCTTCTCTGTTTGTCCTTCTCTGTTTGACTTATCTTACTTAGCATAGCATACTCAAGGTCTAGCATGTTGTCACAAATGGAAGGATTTCCTTTCTTCTAAGTCAGGAGATATCTAAGTCAGGAGATATCAGGAGATAACTATGTTATCATTTATATGTGGACTCTAAAAAAGCCAACATTATAAAAACATGGAGTAAAATGGTGGTTACCAGGGAAGAAGGAGGAATTGGGAAGATGTTTAAGGATACAAACTTGCAACTAGAAGATAAATGAATCCTAGAGATCTAATGCACAGTATACTTGAAATAATCACAATATTGCATTATAATCATCAAACTTGCTAAGAGACTAGATCTTCTTATTTTCACCACAAAAAATAATGATAATAATGTGACATGATAGATATGCTGACTATTGCTGCAAAGCAATCATATTACAATATGTAAATATATCAAGCATACTGTAAACCTTAAATTTACAATAATGTTATATGTCAAATATATTTCAATTAAAAAAAAGAATATTTTGATCTCATTCTTTAATATTTACTTTTCAAATTGCCTATATTGACATCAAATGAACCTCTATAAAACTGATTATTGAGAATTAATTTTAGAATTCAGGAATAAACATAAAATTATTCTATTAGGTTAGAGAAAGATATTGGACTGAAAATTTAAGTTTGGTAAGTTTATCTCATAGATAGCTGATGAAATTGAGATTAGTTCAGAATATAAAACTGAGTATGTTTTATGGTAAAAGAGAAGAATGGTCTTTCTGACTAATGGAGCTGAAGAAGAGAAGCATAATTTGGCTATTGTTGATAGCACTGCTATAAACATTGGGGTACATGTGCCCCTAAGAATCAGCACTCCAGCATCCTTTGGATAAATTCCTAGTAGTGCTATTGCTGGGTTATAGGGTATTTCTATTTTTATTTTTTGAGAAACCTTCACACTCTTTTCCAGAGTGGCTGCACCAGTTTGGATTGCCACCAACAGTGCAAGAGGGTTCCCATCCCCACATCCTCACCAAAATTTGTTGTTTCCTAAGTTGTTGATTTCCAGAGTCACTCTGACTGGTGTGAGGTGGTATCTAAATGTGGTTTTGATTTGTATTTCCCTGATTATGAGTGACGTTGAACATCTTTTCATGTGCCTGTTGGCCATCTTGATGTCTTCTTTGGATAAGTGTCTATTCATGTCTTCCCCATTTCTTCACTGCATTATTTGTTTTTCATGTGTTGAGTTTGCTAAATTATTTATAGATTTTGGATACTAACCCTTTGTCCTATATGTCTTTTGTAAATATCTTCTCCCATTCCTTTGGTTGCCTTTTAGTTTTGTTGATTGTTTCCTTTGCAGTGCAGGAGCTTTTTGTCTTGATGAGGTCCCAGTAGTTCACTTTTGCTGTTATTTCCCTTGCCTTTAGAGACATTTTGAGTAAGAAGTTGTTGCAGCTAAGGTCAAAGTGGTTGTTGCCTTCTCTGGGTTTTGATGGTTTCCTGTGTCACATTTAGGTCTTTCAACCATTTTGAGTTTATTTTTGTTTATGGTATAAGAAAGCGGTCTAGTTTCATTCTTCTACATGTTGCTGTCCAGTTTTCCCAGCACCATTTGCTAAAGAGACTGTCTTTTTTCCATTGGATACTGTTTCCTGCTTTGTCAAAGATTAGTTGGCCATACTTTTGTGGGTCCAATTCTGGAGTCCCTATTCTATTCCATTGGTCTATGTGTCTGTTTTTCTGCCAACCCCATACCATTTTGATGGTTACAGCTTTATAGTAGAGGCTAAAGTCTGGGATTGTGATGCCTCCCGCTTTGGTCTTCACCTTCAAGATTACTTTGGCTATTCGGGGTCTTTTGTGGTTCCATACAAGTTTTAGGATTGCTTGTTCTAGCTTCGAGAAGAATGCTGGTGCAATTTTGATTGGGATTGCATTGAATGTGTAGATAGTATTGACATTTTACCGATATTTATTCTTCCAATCCATGAGCATGGAATGTTTTTCCATTTCTTTGTATCTTCTTCAATTTTCTTCATAAGCTTTCTGTAGTTTTCAGCATACAGATCTTTTACATCTTTGGTTAGGTTTATTCCTAGATATGTTATGCTTCTTGGTGCAGTTGTGAATGGGATCAGTTTCTTTATTTGTCTTTCTGTTGCTTCATTATTAGTGTATAAGAATGCAACTGATTTCTGTACATTAATTTTGTATCCTGCGACTTTGCTGAATTCCTGTATCAGCTCTAGGAGCTTTTGGTGGAGTCTTTCAGGTTTTCCATGTAAAGTATCATGTCATCTGTGAAGAGTGAAAGTTTGACTTTACCAATTTTGATGCCTTTGATTTCATTTTGTTGTTTGATTGCTGAGGCTAGGACTTCCAACACTATATTAAACAGCAGCAATGAGAGTGGACATCCTGTCGTGTTCCTATCTCAGGGTGAAAGCTCTCAGTTTTTCCCTTTGAGGATAATATTAGCTGTAAACCTCTCATATATGGCTTTTATGATATTAAGGTATGTTCCTGGATTTGAATCCCTTCTCTGCCACCTATTGGCTGTATTACCTTGAGTTACTTAAGCTCTCTGCTGCATCATAATATCGTGAGGATTTAATAAACTGATATTTGTAAAGCATTTTGTGATTGACAGTAACTATTATATCAGTAGTTTAAATAAATAATTTTCATTACCTGTGTAACTCTGTATTTTGATTTTTTAAATATTTATTTTTGAGAGAGGGAAGGAGAGAGAGAGGGTGACACAGAACCTGAAACAGGCTTCAGGCTCTGAGCTGTCAGCACAGAGCCTGACACTGGGCTCGAACTAATGAACCATGAGATCATGACCTGAGCCGAAGTTGGACCCTTAACCAACTGAACCACTTAGGCACCCCTTGATTTTTTTAAAAAAAGCTAACTAGAAAAAAGGAATAATTTTAATACCTATATCATTACTCTATTATAAAACATTTATTGGATTTCAGTTTTTCACTTTTGTAAACAATGTTTATTTTAGAATCTCTTCATGGACTGTAGGAATGATGCAACATATAGAAATGTATCTGGGTGCTTTACGATATTAATAGGTGAAAAATAATTATCTCTACAAATGTTAATGAAGCATTTGAGAAAAAATTGAATCTATTTTTGTTAAAAGTTTTTTTTGTAAAAAGAAACTGATGGATACACACTAAATATTGAAATGTATATTGAATTAAAAAATTGTTCGCAAGGGTTAAAAGAAGAATTCCCATTACAATAAGGATTTAAAAGGATGACTGTTATTTCCATAATTACTTAACATTATTCCAAAATTACTATGCCATGCAATTAGTTTGTAGAAAAATTTAGGATATAATTACTGGAAAAAAAACCAAAATTTTAATTATTTCTATTTTTCTTAATGTCAATTTATTTTGAGAGAGAGCATGAGTAGGGGAAGGGCAGAGAGAAAGAGAAGGAGAAAGAGATTTCCAAGCAGGCTCCATGTTGTCAGAGCAAAGCCTGACACCATGACACCTGACACCATGAGATCATGACCTGAGCTGAAATCAAGAGTTGGACACTTGAATGACTTAACCACTCAGGTGCCCCTTAATTATTTCTAAATGTATGATTTATACCTTTATACCCCAGGAGAACCTATTGAAAAAACTATAAGAAATGATAAAGAATAATCAGGGAAACGGGTATACAATTACTATTTTAAAATATATGCCTAATAGTAAATAATAATCAATTAAAATATAATAAAAAGCACTATTTGCAATAGCAAAAATAACATGTCACAAAACCTATAAAACTATAAAAGAAAATAATAATATATTTAATTGTATAAAAACTTTACCTCTTATTTGTTGAAAATCGCAAATAATATGAAGACAAAGGGAAAATATTAATTGAGGGAATGTTGCACCTTAATGAAAAGGGGAAAATGTTTTTAATTTTCAAATTGTTTTGAAAAAGACAAATAGCAAAGTAGTAAAAAGAGAAATACTAAAAAGGAGTTCCTGAGGTGCCTTACTGGCTCTGTTGGTAGAGCATGTGACTCTTGATCTCAGGGCTGTGAGTTCAAGCCCCATGTTGGGCAAGGAGCCTATTTAAAAAATATAAAAAAATAAAAATAATAAAAAATTAAAAATCTAAGTCATAAACTAGGATAAGATAAAAAATTTATATCCTGGAAATCAACAAGAAAAAGACAACCCAATTAGAATAGAATAAAAGTTATTGTGTGAAAATTTCTTTGCCTCCCCTGAATCTTCCTTCTTCATGGTGCTCTCTGACCCAGGAAACTGACTTATGTGACTACATCAATAGGATTTTCACATGGTCTCTGTCCTCATATTGATTTGGCCAAGTAAGAACTGCAGATGTAGGGAAGGAAAGAGTGTTTATTCCCCTAGTTCCCTCCCAGGGAAGTCACTTCAGGCTCTATTTTTGATAAAGGTCAATGAATTTCTTGAGGTTGCCAAAATTACAGAACTCCTTTTTAAAAAAATCTCATTAGATAGATATTAAAAGTTTTTGATGTTTTTCTCATTATTAAACTTTAATTTTATGGTATAAATGTGATATGTGATATTTGAGGGTAATTTTTCAGGTTGAACTCTAAAGACACTAACTCTTTTACTGTTTCCATTCTGACATTTAAAGATCTAAGGAGATTTGTATTTCAGATATATATATATATATATATATATATATATATATATATATAAAATAGCTTTCTAACATATTATTCATAACTTGTTTTGCTTTTTAACACTACTTCAAATTATACTGTCTTCTTTATCTTTGTGCACATATTAAATGCACTTATTTTATATTACTATTATGATTAGTCTAGGTCTCCTTCCTTAGGTATAAGTTCTAAAAATTTTATTTGCTGGTTCTATTTCAGTGTCTTGGCTTTCCTAAAAGTTATTTTTCTTGATTTTGGCCTTATATTCTTTGGTAGAATTCTTGAGGGTGCAGTTGAACAATACAGTGGTACCTTTCATTTGTTTCTATTTTGGGGTATTTGTAATATTTTCTTGTTAATAGAGTTCTCCTTCTTGTTTATAACCATGATTGTAACTTATCAATTAAAATTATAAATTTTATGGAAACTTTTATCAGAAGTTCATAACTGTGTTTTTAACTTTTTTCTCATCTAAAAGTCAGGGAAATGTTTTTGTTCTCACTTCATTTCACACATGATAGGGTTTTAACTGTTTCATTTTTTTTCTCTTGAGTATTATTTCATTTGCACTCTGGTCAGAGTATGTGTTTCGTATTTTAGATTTTTGGAATTTATTGAGATATCCTTTGAGGATTAAATAAAAAATCTTTTTAAATATAAGTTAATGGAATATTAAACACTTCAAAATAAATATGTCATGGTGATTAAAAATGATAGCCAGGATAATTAGATTAATTTTAAATGTTCACAGAAAGCACTAATATTTTCCAAACATAATCGCAGTACTCTATTTATATTGTTAATATGAAAATGGAATAGAAATACAGAAATTAAATTTCTATATACTTTAAGGAGTAGGATGTCCTATATTTCATTGAATGATTTGTCCTATCTTAGAATGCTTTGGTGGTGATCATAAACCCTGATCTCAAAACCAAGTGTGAAACCAATTTCTGAAAACAAGATCCAAATAAGAAGAAAGATAGTTTCCACAGTGCTGGTTTATAAGTAATGCTAAAATATAAGTGATATAAATAATAATTGGTCCTATTACCTTTGAAATAAATTATACTTTTGGGAAAAATTAAGCTTCATTCTGTGGCTTATTTATCTGAACTTATTACATATTAAGTTAAAACGGATTTTTTTTGTGAAATTTTACTTTAGGGAATACTACTGTTATGGTGTTGGTTTTTTATAGTGATTAATAGAACTCTTCTTAATGGTTCAAACATTTACAACCATTTATCTCTATGGCATATATTCCTTGAACAGGCAAATCACAAGTATTAATAAAAATCTCACCAGTAGCATTATGTGTCTTTTGCTTGTGGTCTATATTTGAAGTAAAAGTTTGTGAGACTCATAGAAAGAAGAAAACATATTGAAAAAATCAATGGAAAAATTCAGTTTAGGTGGTAACACATGAAAATTTGATACTTTACCCTTTAAGTTCTTTGTAGAAAATATACATGTAGGCTACAAAGAAATCCATAGGGCATTATAAAATGGTCTTTCAAAGTCAGCAGAGAAACTTGTAATGGTAGAGTTGTTAAAAGCCTGACTGGGTAAACCATTTGGGAATAAAGACCATCTAATGAATAATAATCTTTCAAAGTAATGGGCAGGATGACCTAATGAGACATTTCCATTTCCAAATTCTGTGAACCCTATAGTTTCACTGCACAAAGCAAGAATTTTGTCGGTAGGAGTTATATGGTGAAATCCCATGCATTGCTTTGAAATTCATGGGCTAGTGGCTTAGCCAGCAGGGTAATGATGTGTAAAGGCAATTGAAATCCTAATAAAATTGGGCTTCTGTGCAAAATGGAGGCAAAATATAATTTTATTGTTCACTCTAAATTGTACATTGCTTAGAGATGGATCCATATACTGCCCATTTAGATAAAAGTTAATTCATTTCTGGGATAAATAGTAGTTTCTTTGATCAAGGTCTATATTCATAATCATTGTGAATAAAAATAACAGAAATGTTAAGTCCTCACTGGTGCTAGCAAAATTTAGTTGAGTAAAATAGTTCATCTTGCTCAGAAATTTCACTTTTAAAATAAATATTTATCAAAGCCTAAGTAGTAGAAATTATTACTTGTATATGTATTTCTGTATCAGATAGACTAAAACTTAAATTTATTCCTGTGGGCCTGGCATTGTCTTTTTACAAATCTACTTTCTTGAGCATTTTTCATCAATTAGTGTCTACTGTACTATCTCAGTGTTCAGAAATTCCTTCAGTTATCTATGAAAATGACTATTTAGGCTACCAATTTTTTAATATCACATATTAGGCACAGCTCTTACATAAAATAAGATTTTTTCTTTGTAATTTATTTTTTATATAATTTCAAGCCTAGATTGAAATTGTAAGAACAGTAAAAAGTCTAAATGCTCTTATCAGATTCAACGCATGTTTATATTTTGCTCCACTTTTAATTGCTTTATCATTCTTCCTTTTCTCTCTCTACACACATACACACACACACACACACACACACACGCACACGCACGCAAATGCAGCTCTTAATATAGTTATGCTTTTCCTAAACCACTTGCAAGTAAATTAGAGATATAGTGCCGCTTTACCGCTGAATACTTCAGTATGTATTTCCTAAGGCTTTTCCCTTACTTAGTCACAGAATACATTTCAAATAAGAGGTTTTGTATTGGCATACTATAATCTAATCTACATTACATATTAAATTTCTGTCATATCAACTTCCTTACCTCTCTTGCTCAGGATCCAACCCAGGATCAAACATTGCATTTAGTTGTTATGCCTTTTAAATATCCTTTAATGGGCTTCTTTCTCAGCCCATCTTTGTCTTTCTTGACTCACATTTTGAAGAATATTAGTCAGAATTTCCTTCAATTTGGATTTATCTGAGTTTCTATACGATTAGATTCAGATTATGAGTTTTTGGCAAGAATTCCACAAAAGTGATATTCTGCCCCTCTCAATGTGTCCTGTCAGTAAGCATATGGTGTCAATTTGTTCCAATAATAATGTTGTTGGCTTTGTTCATGTGGTTAATCTTTTTCATTTAAATGGCGAGCAGATATTTTGAGACTCTACAAATCAGCTCGTCTCATCTAACTTTTATCCACTATTTATAGTATCCATTAATGATTTTTCTAACTCCACAATTCCTTCTTTGTTTATTAAGTGGCATTCTATTCTAAGGAAGAAATTTCCTTTCTGCACGTGAGAATGTATACGTGTGTGTGTGTGTGTGTATTTTTTTCTCCATAGTATTATGGAATCTTATTTTATTCTAAGGATAGCAATTAATGGCCATAATTATTTATTTTGCTTAATTTGTTCCAGGTTTGGCAATGGGAACCACTTCAAGATGCTTCCTGTCTTTTTGATAGCTTCTACTGCTTTTAGGCTCAAGATATGCTCCACAATCATCTTCCACTTTCTCTATACTACCTTTAAAATTAGCTATTTTGCCAAAGAGACCTACTTCCTTTTAGTGAAAAATGGTTTTTTGAAACCAAGATCTGGACATTAGGTATGATAACTGCCACTAACAGGTGTGTCATTTCCTCTAGGTTCTATTGGTAAAATAAATCAATATCTCTGAAATTATGCATGTTTGTTGTTACTGGTGCCAGTGCTTTTAAGTCCACTCAGTAAACATAACTATGTCTGTGTGTGGGTATGTGTGCATGAACACATGTAATTTGTCTTTCTCTTTATCAATCGATCAATCAATTAATACATACATACATATACATGTATGGATACATACATACTGTTATTTTCTACTTCATTTCATCCACACAGGATAAATTACAGTCTGCCTAATTTTCATATATTCAGCTCCTTTCTCAAGAAATGGCAGACTTGGCTCACATTATCCTCAATGTTTTAACTTATTTGTTCAATCCTAGAATGTATAACAATTACTTTAAGGATAGTTAACCTACAAAACTACAAAAAGCAAACTTGCTGCGCAAAGTTTATTATCTCCATGAATATTTTGGGGTACATGCAGAGGAATGAATAAACCATAGCTACAGAATTCATTGCATTGGCAAAGACACAAACTTGTGTAACTAACCCCCATGAAAATTTAATACAATTCTGTCACCAGAGTAACATCCTTTGTGCTGCTTCCCAGTTAGCTCCTACTTATTGAGAAGCAACCACTTTTCTGATTTTTTTCATCATACATCAGTTTTATCTATTTTATAATTTCATGTAAATGGATTCCTACAGAATCTACTCTTTTGTATCTGATTTCTTTCACTTAGCCTAGATCTTGGAGAGTGATACGTATACTACGTATGGAATTATTAGTTTTTTTCTCTCTGTCTGAGTAGAATTCCATTGTATCATTGTATGACTATCTCAAAATTTCTTTCTCCTCCTGTAGATTTGGCTTACTTTTGTAGTTTGGAGCTGAGAACAACTACATTCTTGTGTATACCCTTTCTGCAGACTTATGTTTTAATTTGGGGGAGATAAATACTTAGGATTAGAATTTCTAGGTCAAAGAGTATATATGATGGATAGCATAAGAAACTGAAAAATATTTTTTCTAAATGATTGTATCATTATACACGCCTACCAGTAAATTATGAGTTTCCATTGCTTCATATTATTGTCAACATTTGGTATTGTCAGACTTTTAAATTTAAGCCATTCTAATGTGTGTGTGCTGCTATCACTTTGTGGTTTTAATTTGCATTTTCATAATGACTGGTGATGTTCAGAACTATTTTATGTGCTTATTGGCCTTTGATTATCTTCTTTTCTCAATTGTTCAATTCTTCTGTCCATAAAAAACAAAACAAAACAAAGCATGACAACTTTCTATCCTTTTATTGTAGTTTTAGATGTTCTATTATTGTTTTAGGTTGTCTCTAGCCGAGAATATTTTCTCCAAGTCTGTGTCTTGACTATTTATTTCCCTAAATATATTTTTTGTTTTGCTGATTTTTAAGAAGTTGATAAAGTAGTACATATTAAGGTTTTTTAAATGGTATTTTTTTCTGTTTCTTTGTCTACCTCATGGTAGCAAAAATATTCTTCAGTGTTTTCTTTGAGAAGTTTTATAATTTTAGTTTTTATGTTTATTTTACAATAATTTTATAATTGTATTTGTATATTATATTTATATTATATAATTATAATTATATAATTATTTTTATAATAATGTTATAATTCTTATAAAATTAAATTTTTTCAAAGTTGTAGGCTAGGAATGAAGTTCCTCTTTCTTTCTTTCTTTCTTTCTTTCTTTCTTTCTTTCTTTCTTTCTGCTTTTGTTTTCCCTTCCTTCCTTCCTTCCTTCCTTCCTTCTTCTTTATTTCCTCATATAAATCTATAGTTGTTCTAGCACTATTTGTTGAAAATGTTCTTTTCCCCATTGAATTGCTTTGATGCCTTTGTTGAAAATCAGCTATCTCAATGGATCTATTTCTAATCTCACTATTCTCTTCCATTGTTCTTCCTGTCTATCCTTACACCAGTACTATAATCTCTTTTTTTAAGGTTATTTTATTTGAGAGAGAGAAAGACAGAAACAAAGAAAGAGGGAAAGAGAGAATTCCAAGCAGGTTCCAGGCTATCAGCACAGAGCCCGATGTGGGGCTTGAATTCGTGAACCACGAGATCATGACTGAACTGAAAGCAAAAGTCAGAGGCTTAAACAACTGAGCCACCCAGGTACCCCTTAATCTCTTAATGAAACTTTATAGTGAGTTTTTAAATAAGGTTGTATTCAAAATAGTTCTTTTTGAAGTCATTTGGAAATTCCAGGTCCTTGGCATTCCAAATATTTTTAGGAATATTTAAAGGTGCTGAAGGGGTATTTATTTATAATATGCAAGTATATATATTATACATAATATATAATTTATTGATAATATATAAATGTATATTATATGTATATTATAAATATATGACATTTATTTCTTATTATACTGGGTCAAATATCCAGTACAATATTAAGTAAAAGCATTTTAGTATGCACATCCTTGCCACATTACCAACTTAGGAGGAAAGCATTCAGCATTTCACCATTAAGTATGATGTTAACATTAGGCTCTTCATATATCCCTTTATTAGATGGAGAAATCTTTTCCCTCCCCTCTTCCTAGTGTGCTGGAAAGGTTGGTTTGTAGTTTTTGGTTTTTTAAATTGTGAATGGATTTTGACTTACCAAATTATATTTGGGCATACATTGAGATGGCCATATATATTTTTCTCTTTCTCCTGCTGATAAAATGGGCTAATTGATTTTCAAATATTGAATCATTTTAATCCTGAGATAAACTCCACTTGTCATGATTTTTAATCTTTTATATATTGTTCCAGCCAGACTAATACCCTAAAGATGTACACATCCTAATCCTTGAAACCTGTGAATATGTTACCTTACATGGCAAAAGACACTTTGCAGATGTGATTAAAATAAGGATTTTGAGGGAGATTATTTTGGATTATCTGAGTTGGTTCAATGTAATTATAAAGGTCCTTCTAAGAGGGAGGCAGGAGGATTAGACTGAGAGATAAGGACATGACCAAGGAAGCAGAAACATGAGTGATATGGGGCAATGATCCAAGGAATACAGGCAGTCTCTAGAAGCTGGTAAAGACAGGAAATGGATTCTCCTCTAGAACCTCCAAAAGCAGTGCAATCTTGCTGAAAGTCCCCCAGAATTGTAGATATTAAATTTGTGTTGTGTTAAGCTCTGAGTTTTTAGTAATTTGTTATAACAGCAATTGGAAACTAATACATGTTTTTTAGATTTTATTTGTAATAATTTGAAGAGGATTTTTGCAATTATATTTATATTTATTAGAGATATTGTTCTGTACAATTTTACTTTTTATTACTTTGTTAGCTTTTAGTATTTTTTTAAATGTTTGTTTATTTTTGAAGGAGGGAGAGACAGAGTACAAGTAGGGGAGGAGCAGAGAGTGAGGGAGGTATAGAATCTGGAGCAGGCTCCAGGCTCTGAGCTGTCAGCACAGAGCCCAATGGGGGGCTCAAACCCACAAACCATGAGATCATGACCTTAGCTGAAGTCAACATTTAACCTACAGAGCCACCCAGGGGCCCCTGTTAGGTTTTAGTATTAAGGTTATATTGGACTTACTAAGCAAATTTGGAAGGTTTCCTACTCTTGTATTACCTGAAGGAATTGATGTAAAATTGGTGTTTCTTTCTTAAACGTTTCGTAGAGTTTATTAGTAAAACATATGGGCCAGGTTTTTTTCGGAAGATTGTGTAATTAAATTCAATTTATCTAATGCAGTGGTTTTCCACATTAAAAAAACCCACTTTTACTGAGGTATAGTTGAGACATACAAAAATTTTCACATGATACCATTATCACAAAGTACTGAAACTATTCCTTACCTCCAAAATTTCTTTGTGCTCTGCTGTTTATTTTTTATTTATTTTTGGGAGGTGGTAAAAGTACTCAATTTGAGATTTATTCTTTTAACATGTTTGAAATGCACAATACCGTATTGTTAACTACTATGTGGTATAGCAGATATCTAGAGTTTATTCAGCCTACAAAGCTGAAACTTTATATCTATTGAGCAACATTCCCCATTTCCCCCTTCCCTCAGCCCATGGCAACTTTATTCTACTCTGTGCTTCTTGATTATTTTAGATACCTCATATAGGTTGAAACACAGTATTTATCTTTCTATAACTGACTTATTTTACTTACCATTAATGTCCCCTAGATACATCCATGTTATCGGAAATAACTTTATCATACATAAGAGTCGCCTTTAGAATTTGTTAAAACACAGATTGGTAAATCTCACTCCCAGACTTTTTGATTTAGTAGATCTGGGATGGGACCTGAGAGTTTACATTTCTAACATGTTCTCCGGTAGTGCCAATGCTATTGGTCCAGGAACCACACTTTGAGAACACTGCTTTAAAACTATAGAACTTTTTCATCAACTGTATTTTTGAAGAATTTGTCTTTCGTGATAGTTGTTGAATTTATTGGCATAATTTACTATATTTCCTATTAATTTTATTGTACATAGAATCTGTAGTAATCTCACATCTTTAATTCTTCATAATGGTAATTTTCATTTTCTTCCTTATGTGCTTACTACTCTGTTCAAAAAGCCAACTTTACGCTTTGTTGATATTGTCCATTTTTATTACATTAATTTCTCTTCTTGTGTTACATTTAATTTATTGTTCTTAATTTATTCTTAATTTATTGTTCTTCTTATACTTAATTTAGACTTCCTTTCCTTGCTTTTTCTTGTTTTTTAAAGTGGAAGAGAAGCCTAGGCCATTGTCTTTTTGTGTTTTACTTCTCTCAGTGTCCTTTCTAAGCTGCTTAGCTTTCAGTGCTTGAAAACAGTCATTACATACATTTTTTTCCAATTTAATGATTTTTTTTCATGGGAGAGGCAGTCTAGTATTAACTACTCTGTTGAAGTTAGAAGTTAAAGTCAAGTAAAATTATTAAACAATTATCTTATGAAAGAGTGTACTGATTGTGGATATGAGAGCAGAGCATTCTGGATATAATAATTTTTCAGTATGTCTATTGACAACAAACAGCAAATATGCTCAATTACAATGTAAGTGGGCTAGAGGAAGAAAGGGAGGAATTTATTTCTACTCTGATTTATACAAATAAAATTTTAAAGTACCAAATTTAAACTTTTTTGATGCCTTTCTTTTTTTTGTTTGAAGGTACACAGTTATTACAAATGCTTTGAGTTGGCAAAAAGGTTGATATTAGCATATTTCTTTCTTCATTTAGCCAGTGGCATGTTTCAGGAAGAAAGTTGTATCATGTCACCTTGTCTGCATAAAATTATTTGGATTATACATATGCAAAGAGAATACCTCAGGTTTGTATTCCTGTTATAAACTTGGATTTATTCAGATGATATTAGTGCTTAAGCACTAATGCATTCCATTTACAAAATACTTCCATTTAAACATTCAAATAGATACTCCACACATCCATCAAACCATTAAGCAATGTTATTCTCCTTTACTACTTTGGCATGTGGGCTGCTACTTTTAAATATGTTCCATTTGAATCATATTAGAATACTTATTAGGTAGATTATTAAAATTCATTGTACTTTTCTTTAAAACAGGCATTGTATTAGCCTATACTTACTTATAAATAATAATTGTAGACTCTTTATTAGGATAATTTATTTCTAACTGGTACATTACAGTTATAATTAGTAACTTTTTTAAAGAAAGGACTACAAACAGCACTAGTATGATTAATCACTTATATGAAGTCTTCTGTGGAATTCAAAAGGCTATATTGATAATTCATGCTAAACATATGAAACATTGGCAAATGGGAGGACTCATCAACGTTTGAATGAGACATGGAGATCAGATTTTCTTGCTGTTTAGATGTCTGCCAAAAGAACCTTCTGGGAAAAAAAAAATGTAACAGAGCTTTTTGTCTGCTCCCTCCCATTTAGATTATATTAGATCAGATCTTCTACTTTTCTATATTGTGAAGAAGATTGCAATAGATGATAATTATGATGTTGTTATTTGTAAATAGATAAGTCAGAGTAGATTCAAGGTTATCCCTATAATAACATTTTGTCACTTGCATTCCCATGTGAATTCTTAAGTTGCATAGAAGGAAAGAATTAAAGCTGGTGGTCCAAGTTTATCCACAATCCTCAGTTTCTATTATGTGTACAGCCATGGGGAAATATACTATATGTAAATGTCATCAATCATGTGTCTCAGCAGAGAAAGAAATATTTAAAGAGAAGTGTTTTATGCTGAGATCTTTGTACACAAGGACAATTTTATTTATTTTGGGATCCCTAGTGCTTGGCACATAGTAGTCATTCAATTATTGTTTTGAATTGATGAGTGTATTTATGAATAACTTAATACAAATGCATTTAGAAATTATAGCTTTGTATTGGATGAAAACTGTTTTCTATATTTTATTGACATATCCTATGAAATAATCGGTGGTGCAGAAGAAATGTTCAAAATTGGCCTCTGTTTTAAAGCTTTATTACCAACATTTCCCTGCTTTTGACTAATTTTATAACAAAATAATCTTTAGAGAGGCTTGTCCATCTAAAGCTTAATGGATATATACTGAAGAGAATGCTCTGCAATAATTATTAGCTACTACTTGAAGTGGTAGCTTCAAAAAATAAATAACCTGAGATAATGGTGATACATGGATTGTTGATATGAGCTAGATTAGAAGCTTTTATTTATAAAAGATCTATTGAAATCTGTAAAGTCACTGGTTATCTCTGGTTGTCCAGCAAACAGGCTGGGTACTTTGGTCACTTTAGAAAAAAAAAGTTGAAAGTATTGTTTAACCCCATCAAATCTGAACTGTGAAGTTATGATTTCATGCAGTATCATTCCCTTCTAAATGATTGCTCCATTTAAAACCTGCACACAGGTTATAGACACTTCATTTGTAATTTATCTTAGCTACAAGGCAACATGCTTTCCATTAATGTGCATGACACTGTTTTTTGGGTTTTTATAGTTGTTACTGATGTGATCCATTAAATCTCCAGCTTATAAAAAGGAATTCATTTCTTAAAAGTGGATCATAGATTTGTAAAATAATGATGAAAATAAATAGCACAATTCTGAATAACATTTTGAATGTAGTGATAAATGAAATTCAGTGTGAATATAGAATGTGAATTTAAGTTCACATTTAGTTCATCTTTTTGTTCAACTTCTAATGTGTTGGTTTAGCAAAAGCAATCAAAACAGAAATGTGAAATAAAAAGTATTATTAATCTAGCCACACATTCAATTGCTACAGTATTTATTGAATGTGTACAACATACCAAACATTGTTATAGGTACCAGGAATATAGCAATGAAAAAAACAGCCCCAACTTTTATGAAGCTTCTATTTTATCCATGGAAGAAAGACAGTCAAGAAGATTTAATATATATATTAATAAAATATTTTAGATGGTCATAACTACTATGAAGAAAATTAAAGCAGAAAAAAGGAAATAATGAATGATGGAAGAAGTTGGGGGCGGAAAGCAGTTTTATATAGCTTGGCCAGGGAAAGCCTCTCTGCTGATATGGTACTGAAGCAGAGAACAGAAGAGTATGGACATCTTAAAGAAGAAACTTCCAGATAGATGGAAGAGCAAATACAATAGGCCTGAGACAGGAGTGTGCTTGGCATGTTTGAGTGACAGAAAAGAGGATGGATAAAGCTGAAGTCTAGTATAGAAGACTGACTTTAAATAAAAATAGACAATTACCTAATTGCAGTTGTATTAAGTAGTATAAGAGAATAATATATAGATGAGAGCATGTAATTTTTGCTTCAATATTACAGAATATGCTCTAAGAAAGTAACTTTAAAAAATGTTTATTTATTTGTTTTGAGAGAAAGAGATAGAGAAAGAGAGAGACAGCTTAAGTGGCAGAAAGGCAGAAAGAGAGGGAGAGAGAATCTCAAGCAGGCTCCACGCTGTCCCTGCAGAGCCAGAGGACATGGGGCTCAACCTCACAAACTGGGAGATCATGACCTGAGCCAAAATCAAGAGTTGGACACTCTACTGACTGAGCCACCCAAGCACATGAAAGTAACTTTTACTATGAATATGAAGTGTGATGGGGAGTCAACCATATGATGGGTTTGAGGGAAAATAGTGTGATTTTTCTTAAAAAAAGTTTGTGTTAAGATCTAAAGACGGGAAAGATGAATAGAATCCCTCTTTAGTTAGAAAATGGTGTGTGAAGGAGAAAGTGAAAGTATATGAGATTGGGACTATAAAGAGGAAATAGACCGTGCAAAAAGATATTCATAAGTCATATAAATGATTTGGGCTTTTTCTTAACTGATAAGGGCTTTATCCATTTGGTTTAAGTGAAGGAGAGGTTGTAGAGTTGTATTTTTAAAACAATGTGCAGAAGATAGGATAGGAGGGCCCTCTGAATGGAGCTATTCCAAGATGAAGAATTGTTAATAGCTCCATTCAAAAATTCTTGATCCTATACATAGCTTGGTGAAAGCAGTGACATGGAAAAATATACAGTAATGCATTTAGGAGACCTTATTTAATAGTTTCTAATGTTGATTATTTGGTTAGCATTGATATATAGGTGTGTTAATTCTTTACAATGGTGAAATAGTCTGTAAAACTTTGGCCATATGCCAAACTATGCTTTAGGTAGAGAGGTTTCCTTCTTTTCATGTGTATATCTTTGAGGAATTAAGACAGTGGACACCTTGAATTTACTTGCATGAAGTCCAGATGACAGTTACCAGCATGAAATTTTTTGGTGTCTTTAAGAAAGAAATTTTTTGGTGTCGAGGGAGAAGAGTAGAGACTGGCAGAAAATCAAGATCCTGGAGAAAGAAGACTAGCCACTGAAGGAAACTGAGGGCCCCTAGAAAATTTCGAAAACAATCAGAAGGGGAAGCAGTCATGATACCATAAACGTGGGGATTTTAAGAAGAGGAAAGAACTGTCCATTGCTGAGTACTGAAGAGAGTGCAAGGAGTGAACAGATGAAAAATTCCTTGCTGATATTTCAGATAATCCTGGATTTAGGGTAGACATAAGATATAGTTTTTGAAGTCTTATGGAAATTATTTTAAAAGTAGACTGTACATTTACAATGCAATATGTTAATCATATTTTGTCCAAGAGCTTCTTTAAATATAACTTCATAAAGCCTTTATATCAAATGTTATGTTTTCTTATAAATTTTGTTTTAAAAGTAAAAAATTACAGAACTTGACTCTATTCTGAAATTGAAATCAAAAAAAGTATTAAAAATTTTTTTCATCAAAGTCTAATTCAACTTCTAGGCTGGGTAGACAGCTTTGCAGTTTGAGCTCAAGTTCTGATATGAATACAGAGAAAGAGTGGCCTTTTTCAAGTCATATCATTCAGTATAGAGTGAAAGTTATGCAATGCATACTTTGCTATGGAAAGGAAGGGCACACCCATTTTGACTAACTCATAACTATTTAGACAGATAGAAACATTCCTCAATAATAAAAATAGTACATCATATAAAATCCTTCCTAATTGCTCTGTTAATTTATAATCTATTAGATGTAGGCTGTTCTGTTCTATTTATCTAATAGAATATAATTAATCTAGTAATAGAATCTGTTCTGTTAATTAAAAAGAAACATTCTTACATGTAAGTGAAAACAGGATGCCTACTAGAATTATATTCCAAGATAATAGGAAGGCTCAATTATCTATTAAAAGTCCCATAATTTTTCATTTTGTACTAAGAATTTAGTCTTTTCAAAAATTAAGAGACAAATTGGTTCATTAAAAAAAAAACCCTGAGTGAATAATTAGAAAGCATATGTTCGCTAGGAGATTTGCCATATACTAGCCAGTTTCCTTGGGAAAGTCTCAGTATCTCTGAGTTTCCACTTTCTAAAGCAGATATTAAAGTGTTATAAACATGTAAGGTAACAATGATGGAGACTTCAAAGCTATTTCTCTGAAAAGCTTAACACATTAATATTAGAGCTGAATTTATGAGAGATTCTCTCAACCCTTTTCAGAAACTAAAGGTGAAAGATCCAGCCCAGAGGAGAAACAAAGTATATAGTTAGTTCCCCTCAGGTGCTAGTTTGATGAAGAGAAAGCTCTATGGTTGTCAGTAAGAGACACTCTCCTTTCCAGAATGAGGAGATTAGGAGGGAAACTGAAGGTACCTGTAAGTATGCGCAGCCTTGTCAGGGGTAGTAAATCTAGATAAACAATCCAGATGGCTTTGGTTTGTGAATTGGAAGCTTTTATGCCCAGCCCCATACAGATAGGCTCACACTAAACAGAGGGTGACAAACATGTTTGCTCCTTTTTTTTTTTTTTTTTTTTAAATCTAGATTGTTTCCAAGATTTATTACTTTGGGATGTTGGGGCAGCTTTGTAGAGTTCAATGGCTGTATACCCCTTTAGGAATCATAAACACTTAAAGTCCTTAAAAATCTTAGTGCCAATAAATGTATCTGCAAATTTCTCTCTGCTTCCGAACTGATCGGCTTTCCTCTATACCAAAAGTATTCTTTTCCTTAGTCATTCTACTTTGACTTTGTACTCTTTCACTCTCCCTACTTTCTGGAAAGTTCTTGGGTTGAATAGCCTAAAATTGATATTTATGGAAACTGTTGGTTATTTATTAAAAATTCTTTCAATTTGGCATTCTGCCAAATTTGATTAAATAATTCTGTCAGTTCTCCTTGTTCTCTCTGTAGCACTTGGCACAGGTCATCTTTTTCTCTTTTGCAATTCCCTCCTCTTGGTTTCCAACATACTGTGCTTTCTTTTATTCTCCAATCTGTCTGAAGCTTCTAGTCTGTCTCTTGTTTATCCAGTCTTTGGCAGTCCTCGTGTTTCCTAGATTTATCTATGTTACTTGTTGGTTTAACTTTTATTTTACATATATCAACATACCCTGTCTAAAGATGACTTCCTAGTATATGTCTCAAGTTTTCTCAGGATGAGTGATTATTGAACAATTAGAAAATAAGGAATTCTATTTTGAAAGTGATTTGCAACTTGACAGGAGAGTTAATGAATATCAAAAAAGTTGACTAAAATAATCCTTTACATAGAAATTTCATAACATTCCTTTAATGGCCAGTGTTATTTTTCTTTCCACAACACAGAAATATCTTTATTTAGAGTGATATACTAAATGATTTTATGATTATTAAAGTAATAACCATTCAGTATATATAAACATGAAAATATGGGTCTAAAATTAAAAGATCAGTTATAACATTGCATACTATTAAACATTTGACTCTGCAATAGACATTTTACTAGAAACTTTACATGCATTATGTCATTTATTTCTCACAACACTACTATTAATATTATGTCCATTTTATTGATAGAAAATCAAGAGAGCATACTTGTTTCAGTTCACACAGCTATTTGGTGACAGATATGAGATTCAAAAATACATCTAACTGACTTAAGAGTCCAACATCTGAATCACTACCTTGTCCTACTCAGAGATACCAATTGTAAAAATTTAGTGCAGCTTCCTCAAGCCTCCCTTCTCCATGCTACATCATCTCCGCCTAATAAAACTACACTCCTCTTCTGGATAGATAAGAAAAAAAGAGGTTGTTTCATATCCCTTTCCGGCTCAGCACCTGGCAGTTCCATCCCAATGGCTCATGTTCCTTCATGTTGTTCCTAAATTCATGGAGGCCTAGCTCTTCCTCCATACTGGTTGCCTGAACTCCGACTGCTTGTAGTTCTCTCAGTGTGAGGTACCACTTCTACAATGGTTATTGGTGAGAAAATGACACGAAGCAGACCCCATTTCTCTCTTAACCAATTCTTTTGCTCTCTGACCACCATCACTGATTTTACTGAAGTGTTAAAGAAACTTAAATACATAATGATTTCACATTTAACACTGTTTGCTAAATATGACTATCTTCTTATTCTAGGAGTAGCATAAGAAGGTTAAACCCCATGCATAGGAATTCTCTTGTGGACTAAACCTAGTTGTTAGCCTGAATGCTCTTACAGGTAGGCCTTCCTTCCTCTCAAAAAGGAACTTCTTCCTCAAAACTCTATTGTTTCAATTTCTACCCCTCACTACTTTGGAAAACTCCACCTCACACCCATAGAGATGTGGCCGCAGGATCTGGCCACCTTTCC
The DNA here is from genome assembly GCF_016509475.1 of Prionailurus bengalensis. Taxonomy (NCBI): domain Eukaryota; kingdom Metazoa; phylum Chordata; class Mammalia; order Carnivora; family Felidae; genus Prionailurus; species Prionailurus bengalensis. Next base: position 94,863,919 of record NC_057355.1, read on the forward strand.
CAATTCATGCCTACTGCTTAGGTAATCTGGGAGACTCAGTGCATCTCTAATAGCACATACCCCAAGCATCATTTATTCAGTATCAATGACAGCAGGACAGGTCAAACTGATTTTTTGCACTTCTAGTACAAGAAAACAGCGCAGTTAGAGTGTTTGACATTCAAACTCCAAGTTGTGTCCCCAAGTGGTCTCCCTGCTTGTATGAGATGAAAACATATCTGTTCATTCTTTGTAGTCCTCAACTGAATAAGTATTGAATAAAACATAGACATTCACTTATACCTCCCACAGAAAAACATTAAATCTCAGAGTTGGCACAGTATAAATCCATTCAGACTTTTTTTTACTTGTTGCTAAGAGTATTTATATACAAAAAGAGAGAATAGAATTCCTATGTGCAATAGCAAAAAAGGAATATAAAGAGGTGGTAGGAGGAGGAATTACTTACTCTGAACTTTTCTGTAGAACCTAATATTGTTAACAATGGATTACTATTTTCTACTATCTAATTAGAGAAATAGGAAATAAAGGATAATGATGCCATAATAATTTTGGGAGGAATAAATTATTTCTAATGAATTTTTTCTTTATTTTATTTTTCTTTATAATCTTCCCTGGATGATTGCTAGCATTGATTTTTATTTTGCGATCTATGTTTTTGTCATGCAAAAAATATTTTGCAATCTCTAGTTTCTTGCAATTGCTAAAATGAGGAATATATTCAATTTTACTTAACTGCTTTAGAACTAAGAAATTAAATGTCCATTATCACTAATTTATATAATAGGGAAAAATGATTTCATGTGGAAATGTGGATAGAGAGGAAAATGGTACAAATAGAGGCATGAGAGATATATTGATTTTTTCAATACATATGTCATATCACATCATTTCAAAAAAATTCTATGTTATTCATTGTTTTTGACATCTTATGTCTTACATCTTATATCTTCTTTTATTATAATGTAAGATCCGCGAGGTCAGAGAGAGGATGAATATTTGAATCTTCATTAACGTTTTTTTATTTAACAGGATATACTGATGGCACTTAGATCTTTTTAAAAAGACAAAGGATTCACATACAGTTGGTGGGAAATGAAGACACTCAGAATTTACACTGTCCAGTGCAGTACCACTAGCCACATGTGGCTATTGAACTTTGAAATGTGACTAGTACAAATTGTGATATGCTTTCAGTATAACATACACTCTGGATTTTGAAGACTCAGTATAAACAAAAGAATGTAAATATATCAACAGTTTTATGTTGATTTCATTTTGAAATAATATTTTAGATATATGAAATATATTGTTTTTGAAATTAACTAACTAGTTAATGTCACCTGTTCCTTTTTAACTTTATTTTAATGTGGCTACTAGAAAATTTTTAAATGTAAGATTTAAAATTGTGTACTTTGCACTTGTGGCTTATATTTCTATTGCACAATGCTGCTATCTGTTTTTTTCTATAATTGACCATATATATATATATATATATATATATATATATATATATATAAACTCTTCTACTTTGAAGAATAGCTGACATGTATAGGAAACTTGTACCTTACAAAAGCAATATTTTCTCCATCTTAATTTACTGTTAGACTTATTGCCTATAGGAAAAGAATTATTTATTACTCAGATTTTAAGTCTGGGGTGGCCACAAACTGGCCTCATTAACAGGGAAAATAAGCCTCAGTAACAGGGAAAATAAGAATTAATTGGGTCAGTGGGGAGCTAAGATGGTGGCAGAGTAGGAGGACCGTAGGCTGCTTTTGTCCCTGGAACACAGATAGATATCTGTGAAATCATTCTAAATATCCAAGAAATCAACGTGAAAACTTATAGAACAAATTCCACAACTAAAGGGAGAGAAGAAGCCACATTGAAGAAGATAGGAAGTGTGGAGACATTGTTTAGGGGAGAAACTGATCATAGGTGCTGTGGAGGGGAGAAGCCATGGTCACAGAAAAAAGTGAGAGAGAGAAGAGCATACAGGGGAATGCACAAGAACATTTCCTCAAAGTCACTGACAGTGAAAATAAGAGGGATGATTTTTGTGAGTTCTTGCAGGCTTAAAAATGAGTTTTAAATGTTAGCAGTCTTGACTGGGACAGAGTCCTGAGAGCACTGTACTACTCCTGGAGAGAAGTCAGGCAAACAACCCAGGGGCAGATGGTGTGGAAGTAGTGATCTGAAGAATGTCTGGGTCATATAGGGGGAGATTATTCACTCCACTTGGAGTGCATCACTTAAGAGGCAGTGTTCACATAAGACAGCTCTCTGGGGACAAAGAGCCAGCTGGCACCATTCTCCTCTGTACCCCTCAGCATAAACACAGAGCCATCTGCTGGAAGAAGCACAGCACTAGATACCTAACCTGCTTACAGAAAGTTCCAGCCCCTGCCTCATTACTGCCCTTCTTGGTCAGGTTTGCCTCAGTCCCAGCATGGCAGGCCTCTTTCCCAGAAGACCAGCAGAAACTCCTACCCACACCACATCTCCCAACTAAAGATATCTGCAGGGGTTCACTTCTAGTGGAAGTAATTTTGGGTCTCATTTAATAAGCAGACCAGAGCACATTTAGTTAAAACTCACCAAATTCTGGCCAAGGACCAAACACTGCCCACTGCCAGCAAGAAGAGCCTCTATATAGGCACCTGGGTGGCTCAGATGGTTAAGCATCAGACTTGGGCTCAGGTCGTGACCTCATGGTTCATGCGTTTGAGCCCCACATCAGGCTCTGTGCTGACAGCTCAGAGTGTGGAGCCTGATTTGGACACTGTGTCTCCCTCTCTCCCTGCCCCTTCCCCTCTCACTCTCTTCCTCTCTCTATATAAATAAAAAAATATTGAAAAAAAAAAGAGAGAGAGAGAGCCTCTACAGATGTCTTGCCCAAAGGATAGAGCAGCCAAAACACAACAGCAAAGTGCATGTAGCACACACCAGAGACACTTTCTGAAGCCCCAAGCTCTGGACACTATACGACCTCTTTTTCACAACGCCATTACTCTCAGGAGCAGGAAACATAATGGACTTTTCTAACACACAGAAGAAGGCAGAGACTTAGACAAAAATGCCAAGATGGAGAAATTCATCCCAAGTGAAAGCACAAGATAAGGTCACGCCAGAGATCTAAGTGAATCAGATATAAGTAGTATGCCTGATGGAGAATTTAAAGCAACAATCATAAGTACACTCTGTAGTCTTGAGTAAACAATGTGACTTGAGGAATATCCTTACTGCAGATATAAAAGAATTAAAAATCAATCAGAAATGAAAAATGCAATAACTGAGATTGGAAACAGGCTTGATGCATTGAACATAAGGCTGGAAAAAGCAGAGGAACAAATAAGTGATATAGAAAAAAAATAATGGAAAATAATAAAGCTGAACAAAAAAGGAAAAGAATTATGGAACATGAGAATAGACTTAGGGAACTCGGTAACTTGATCACACATAATATTTGTATTATGGTATTCCCAGAATAAGAGAGACAAAAGGGGGAAGAAAATTTATTTGAGGAAATCATAGCTGAAAACTTCTCTAATAGGGAGAAAAAAACAGACATCCAGATTCAGGAGGCACAGAGAATTCCCATCAAAATCAACAACAGTAGACCAAAAACACATATTATAATTAAATTTGCAAAATATGGTAATAATGAAAAAATCTTAAAGGCAACAAGACAAAAGAAGTCCTTAACGTATAAGGGAAAACCCATAAGGCTAGTTACAGATTTCTCAACAGAAACTTGGCAAGCCAGAAGTCATGATATATTCAGAGTGCTGAATGGGAAAAATCTGCAGCCAAGAATAATCTATACAGCAAGGTTATCATTTAGAATAGAAGGAGAAGTAAAGAGTTCCCCAGACAAACAAAAACTAAAGAAGTTTGTGACCACTAAACCAGCCTTGCAAGACATTTTAAAGGGTACTCTTTGAGAGGTAAAAAAGACCAGAAGTGACAAAGAAAGAAACAGAGAAAACGTCCAGAAACAATGATAAAACAAGTAATAAAATGACACTACATATGCATCTATAAATAATTACTCTGAATTTAAATAGACTAAATGCTGCAATCATAAGACACAGCATGTCAGAATGTATTAAAAGAAAAATACAAGATCCATGCATACGCTGCCTATAATAAGAGACTCATTTTAGACCTAAAGAAACCTGCAGATAGACAGTGAGGGGATGCAGAAACATTTATTATTCAAGTGGATGTCAAAAGAAAGCTGGAGTAGCAGTACCTATATCAGACAAACTAGACTGTATGTATGTATGTATGTATGTATGTATGTATTTAATAGAGAGAGTGAGCATGAGGGGAGAAGGGGCAGAGGCAGAGACAGAATCTTAAGCAGAATCTTAAGCAGAATCCATATGGAGCCTGATTCCAGGCTTGATCCCACAACCCTGGTATCATAACCTGGGCTGAAGTCAAGAGTTGAATCCTCACCAGACTGAGTCACCCAGATGCCCTGGACAAACTAGACTTAAAATCAAATACTGTTACTAGAGATAAAGAAGGGCACTATATCATAATAAAAGGATCTATCCAACAAGAAGATGTAACAAATGTAAATATTTATGCCCCCAACTTGAAAGCACCCAAACATATAAAACAATTAATAACAAAGGAACTCATTGATAATACAATAATAGTAGGGGATTTTAACACCCCACTTACATCAATGGACAGATAATGTAAACAGAAAATCAACAAGAAAATAATGGATTTGAATGACACACTGGACCAGATGGACTTAACAGATACATTCAGAACATTCCATCCTAAAACAGAGAATACACATTCTTTCAAGTGCACATCAGACATTCTCCAGAACAGATCACAAACTAGATCATAAATCAGGCCTTAACAAGTGCAAAAAGATTGAGAGAATACTATGCATGTTTTCTGACCACAACACTGTGAAACTTGAAATCAACCACAAGAAAAAATTTGAAAAGACCACAGTACATGGAGGTTAAACAACATACTACTAAACAATGAATGGTTCTACCAGAAAATCAAAGAAGAAATTAAAAAAAAACATGCAAACACATGAAAATGAAAATACAATGGTCAAAAACCTTTGGGATGCAGCAAAAGTGGTCCTAAGAGTAATACAGTAATATAGTAACATAGTAATGCGGGTCTTCCTCAAGAAGCAAGAAAAATATCAAACAACCTATTCTTATGCCCAAAGAAGCTAGAAAAATACAACAAACAAAACCTAAAACCAGCAGAATGAAGGAAATAATAAAGATTAGAGAAGAAATAAATGGTATAGAAGCCTAAAAAACAGAACAGATCAATGAACCTGGTTCTTTGAAAAAAATAAATAAAATTGATATACCTGTAGCCAGACTTAGAGAGAGAGAGAGAGAGAGATAGAGGACTCAAAGTCACAGATGAGAAAAGAGAACCAACACCACAGAAATACAGAAGAGAATATTATGAAAAACTGTATGCCAACAAATTGGACAACCTATAATAAATGAATAATTCCTAGCAACATATAAACTACTAAAACTGAAACAAGAAAAAATAGAAAATTTGAAAGACTGATAACCAGCAAAGAAATTGAATCAGTAATAAAAAAATTCCCAACAAACCAAAGTCCAGGACAGATGCCTTCACAGGCAAATTCTACCAAACATTTAAAGAAGAATACCTATTCTCAAACTATTCCAAAATAATATAAACGGAAGGACAAATTCCAAATTCATTCTATGAGGACAGAATTACTCTTATATAAAAACCAAATAAGAACACCACTAAAAAAGAGAACAATAGGCCAATATCTCTGATGAACAGAAACACAAAAATTCTCAACAAAATGCTACAAAGTTGAGTCTAACAGTACATTTAAAAAATCATTCTCCATGATGAAATGAAACAAATGCCACTGGTCTGCAAGAGTGATTCAATGTTCACAAATTAATCAATGTGACACCACATTAATAAGAGAAAGGATAAGAACCATATGATCATTTCAATAGATGCACACAAAAAGCATTTTTTTTGACAAAAACCCTCAACAAAGTAGGTTTAAAGCCCTCAACATAAGGCATTATATAAAAAACCCACAGCCAATATCAACCTCAATGGGGAAAAACTGAGAGCTTTCCTCTATGGTCAGGAACAAGACAGGGATGGCCGCTGTAACCACTGTTACTTAAAATAGTACTGGAAGTCCTAGCCACAGAAATCAGACAACAAAAAGAAATAAAAACCATCCAAATCAGCAAGGAAGAAGTTAAAATTTCACTATTTTCAGATGACATGATACTCTATAGACAACCCGAAAGACTCCACCAAAAAATTGCTATTACTGATACACAAATTCAGTAAAGGCACAAGATACAAAATCGACGTACAAAATTCTGTTGCATTTCTATACACCAATAATGAAAAAGCACAAATAAAAATTAAGGAATTAACCCCATTTACAATTGCACAAAAAACCATAAGATACCTAGGAATAAACCTAACTAATAAAGACTAAAGACCTGTACTCTGAAAACTATAAAACACTGATGGAAGAAATTAAAGATGGCACAAAAAAATGGAAGGACATTCCATGCTCACGGATCGGAAGAACAAATATTGTTAAAATGTCTATGCTACCCAAAGCAATCTATACATTTAATGCAATCCCTATCAAAATACCAACAGCATTTTTCACAGAGCTAGAACAAACAATCCTAAATTTGTGTGCACTCACAACCCAAATAGCCAAAGCAACTTTGAAAAAGAAAAGTAAAGCTGGAAGCATCACAATTCTGGACTTCAGGTTTTATTACAAACCTGTAGTGATCAAAACAATATGGTACTAGCACAAAAATGGACACATAGATAAATGGAACTGAATGGAAAACCCAGAAATGAACCCACAACATACTGTCAATTAACCTTCAAAAAAGCAGGAAAGAATAAACAGTGTGAAAAAGATGATCTCTTCAACAAATGGTGTTGGGAAAATTGGATGGCAACACACAAAAGAATAAAACTGGACTACTTTCTTACACCATACACAGAAATAAATTCAAAATAGATGAAAGGCCTAAATTTGAGACTTGAAACCATAAAAATGCTCGAGGAGAACACAGGTAGTAACCTCAATGACATCAGCTTTAGCAACTTCTCTCTAGATTTGTCTCCAGAGGCAAGAGAACAATAGCAAAAATAAACTATTGTGACTCCATCAAAATAAAAAGCTTTTGCACACTGAAGGAAACAATCTACAAAACTAAAAGGCAACATACTGAATGGGAGAAGTTATTTGCTAATGACATATGTGATAAAACATCAGTATCCAAAATATAAAAAGAATTTATAAAAGTCAACACCCCAAAAACAAATAATCCAATTTAAAAATGGACAGAAGAATGAACAGATATTTCTCCAAAGAAGACAAACAGATGGCTAACAGACATATGAAAAGATGCTCACCATCACTCACCATCAGAGAAATATAAATCAAAACTACAATGAGATATCACCTCAAACTTGTCAGAATGGCTAAAATCAACAACACAAGAAACAAAAGGTATTGGTGAGTATGTGGAGAAAAAGGAACACTGGTGCACTGTTGGTGGGAATGCAAATGGTGCAGCTACTGTGGAAAACAGTATGGAGGTTCTTCAAGAAGTTAAGAAATAGAACCGCCCTATAATCCAGCAAATGCACTGCTGGGCATTTACCAAAGAATACAAAAACACTAACTCAAAGGGCTCCATAAACCCCTTTGTTTATAGCAGCATTCTTTACAATAGCTAAGATATGGAAGCAGGTCAAGTGTCCATCAATTGGTGAATGGATAATGAAGATGTTATATATATATATATATATATATAGAGAGAGAGAGAGAGAGAGAGAGAGAGAGAGAGTGAGTGATATAAATATATAATGGAATATTATTCAGCCAGGAAAAGACTATCTTGGCATTTGCAGAGACATGGTGAAACTAGAGACTATAATGCTAAACAAAATCAGTCAGATAAAGACAAATACCATCTGATTTTACTTACATGAGGAATTTAAGAACAAATGAGCAAAGGGTAAAGAAAAGAGAGAGAAAAATTAAGAAAGAGACAATTATAGAGAACCAAATGATGATTCTCCTAGGAAATGGGGGTGAGGGAATGGGTTAAACAGATGATGGGGATTAGAGGTGCACCTGTGATGGGCACTGGGCGATGTATGGAAGTGATGAATCACTAATTTGTACACCTGAAACAATATAACACTGTACATTTAATTGGAATTAGAACTAAAACTTAAAAAGCCAAAAAAAACCCCCATATTTCTAAATATCACCTGGGAATTTTCATTCTAATAAATAACTACTAATCTGAAATTTTGTTAGTATTTCCTCATAGCCTTTATATAAAAGGTAAATCTGTAACTTCCCATATAAAATATTATGAATAATCATAAAAATAACCTTTTCCACACTTACTATATTCCAGGCACTATTCTAAATGCTTTACCTGCAGTAATTTATTCCTTACAACAATGCATAAGTTATATACTGTTGTTACCTTTATTTTATAGATAAGAAAACTAGAGGCAAGAGTGGTCAAATAACTCTTCCAATGTAATCACCTAGTCAGTGACAGGGCCCCAGATAAGTCAGGAAGTCTGGATCCAGAGCCCAGTCTCTCAAATACACTGCTCTACTTAGATAGTCTTAAACCTAACCTGTATTAAGAAAAAACCTGAGCACTGTTCTCTTTCTCTGTTGTTCAAATCCTATTAGAATTTTCACTCATATATACTCTTTAATATGGGGTCCATATGTCAGGTTAGATTTTAGTTATATATACCAGAGTGCCAAATACATTACTGATAAGCAGAAATACATCATTCCTAGAAGTTAGAATTCAATTTTTGTTTTATTTTTCCCATCCTTCACTCTAAATCTTATATTAAATCTCACGTATTTGAGGGGAAGGTGGTGGGTTATAAGTAATGTTATAAATATATTCCTTCCCACATAAACAAGGAAAAAAAGAGTACTTCTTAAATTGCCAGAAAATTACTAGTCATTTTCTCATGTATGTGTTTTATCTTGCTTTCATTATTTTATATTGTACCACATTAGCATTCCCAGGCACTTAACTGTCTTTAAAGTATAGCATGATTCAAATGTCCTGGGGCAGACTCGATATATAATTGCACTTGAAATATAACGGCAGTTTGTTTTTTGTTAGGGAAATCTAATAAGCATTCTTTTTATTTTTATTTAAAAAATTTTTTAAGATTGCTTTTTAAATGTAATTTCTAGACCTCTGTTGGGAAATGAAGCTCATTTGAATTTTTGTAATGTGGAGAAAAGAAACAGATTTTTTGATGTGTGAATGAATATAAAACTACTATATAAACAAGGAACCAATATTAGAGTGTTTACACCCAAGCAAGTACGTTAACTCTTTGCAAAGTAGCCTAGAAACCAGACCAAAGATAAGAATTTAAGTAAATGATAAATTTATTTCATTCTTAAAGGAATATAATAATAATAAAATTGTAGTTTTGTTTTACCTATATAGCTGTTAATTATTTCATGCACAGTATCTCTTCTTATATGCATCATATCCCTTCAGTTTCCATGTGAGAACTTTTGTTTTGTAATTCTTGCCAGGGAGAATTTTCTCTCTCCTGAGATGAGGTATAAGTCTTACTTTTTCATAATAGGGCTATGTAATTTATTTTCTACTTTTTTCCTTAGTCTTCTAGGAAGTAGTAGGCAAAAATACAAATTTATTCAAAGTGACCCTGCTTAAGTATATCTTCCTTCACTATGATATTCTATCTTTATTTCACTAAGTTATTTCATATGCATTTTATTGTCACCTCAAAAAGTTTTGGAAAAGTATACAAATATATTAATTCAATAATATCTGTTTATATGGGGCCAATGAGATTTTTTAAGAAAAAAAAGTAAAGGAAGGGAGGAGGGAAGGAAAGAGTGTTAATGCCACTTTTAAAAATGTTAACATCGGGGCGCCTGGGTGGCTCAGTCGGTTAAGCGTCTGACTTCGGCTCAGGTCACGATCTCATGGTCCATGAGTTTGAACCCCGTGTCGGGCTCTGTGCTGACAGCTCAGAGCCTGGAGCCTGCTTCGGATTCTGTGTCTCCCTCTCTCTCTGCTCCTCCCCCATTCATGTTCTGTCTCTCTGTCTCAAAAATAAATAAACATTAAAAAAAAAATTAAAATGTTAACATCACTAAAACTTGGTAAGGACCACTTAAGAACAACATGTAAAACATTAACCATGTTATTTCCACCAATGTGTCTAACCAATGAATTTGTCATTCCTGTGTCCATTAACAGAGAAGGGCTCCTGTAGAAACACACACATCCTGTATTAGTGGAGAAAAACAGCTGACTTGCTCTTGACTGAAAGGAAAACAATCATCATTTAGTCAGATGAATCAGCTGGTGCTATTTCCCACCCTCCCCCCCCACCTCAGTCATCAACTAATGAATATGTAATGCATGTTGAAGTCATCTGGAACAAGTTTGTTTTGAATCGTATGTTGTACCAAGCTCACTTTTAGTATTACCTTCTTGTGAAACGACAGACTAAAATATGTGTCCTCTGGGATGATTTACAAGAAGGGTTAGGTCTGTTGTAAAATTTCCCCCATGTTTAAATCACTGCCAACATTGAACAGAACAGGGGCATTCTACTTAACAGTAGAGCAGGTGATTCTACTTAAAAAATAGTTGATGAGTGAGTCTAAAATGAAATATAAAGTACACCTGTATTTACAACATTTGCATTGACTTTTCTTTCAGTTGTATGGAAAAGGGTTCTAATGTATGCCTCCCACAGCAAGTATGAGTAGGGATCTTTCAGATTATAGTTTTGTAGCCAATTAAAATACATGATTACACTAAAATTTTCAATTCAAATGTGACATTGCAGTAAAAGCTCTTAGTGCTCAATTAACCAGAAAATCTAATTAACTGCAACATCTTATTTCTAAAGCATCCCATTTTTTAAATCTTTTAATATTATATAAATTACATTATCTTCTTTCTAGTAATTGCAGATAACTATAGTAGGCTTCTTTCATTTGAAAAATAATATTCTAAGGGTTTGATTACACTGATTCATACTAATAATTATTCATGTGAAGGTAAGGTGTTTTTTACAAGTAGTTTTAAATTTTCAAACAAGCTTATAAGGTTATATCCTCTAGCCAACCATAGTCTTCCACAAATCTTCACAGTAGGCAAGATACTGTTATACACTTTAATAAAACCTTTGAATATTTCTCTTTCTTGAATGTACTTGTTCCATATTAGTCATCATCCCTAGATTCTGAGCTTTAAAAGAAGAAGAACTATTCTAATTTACTCATCAACTCTCCCCATTATAATACCAGCTGTAGTGTGAACTCAACTCTGTCATATAGTACATGGTGGCTTTTTAAAAAGATACAGTGGATAAATGGATAAATATGTTTAACAGTTGAATTAATAAATGAAGCTCCATTTTAGAAAGTGAATTTTTAAAACTTACATTACAGATATATGTAATAGGAGGGGTTTCTTCTGAAGGAACTTCTTAAAAAATTAGAAAATACTTCTGATTGTTACTAACATCAGGTAAAACATCTCCTTGAAAATAAGTCATATTCCATAATCTGATACTGGAGTTTAGGTAAATGAGGTTTATAATACTATAAATAAGGTTTTATGAACAGTCGACTTTACTCAAGCACTAACTCTACTAACTACTAAAGCCTAAGGCCTTGGAAATTACTATTTGGGGTTTTATCATATTTTCAGATGTCACAGACACAGGACTATTGGAGTTAGTAACAATGTCAAAACATTTCAGGACTTTCCATTATTCCTGAGAGAGATGTTTAATTTCTTTGCATGCAGCTATTTGTAAATCTTCTAAAGCATGTATCAGTAAGGCAGATGACTGAGATAAAAATCACCCTACTATTAGAACAAAGTCATATAGTTTTTGTGTTGTATACTCACTACTTGTTCTCTATCCTCTGACCTAGACTCTCCATGCTGTCCTCCTTTCCTTTAATATGACTGTGGAACTTGTCTCCTGGCTCAACTCCCCCTTCCCACTCACTCCTAAAGCATTACAACCTAGTTGTTATCTCACAACTTTATTATTTCTTTTAGAAGGTTAAGCTACTAATTCCATGTTATTAAACATAGACAATTCTTCATTATACTTGACCTCCTAACATTTGCCAGCAATAACCTAGAAATGGGCCCTTGCTTTTGGGGGGCCAACATATTGGTGTTGTGTCCAGTGTTCTGCCTGCCTCTCTGGCCTCAACTTATCAGTGCCCACTGTTACATCCTGTACTCCTTTGTTTCTTAATTTTTAGCACCTTTTGGGATTCTATCCTAGAACTCAGTTCTCTTCTCTTGGACACCCTTTCTGGATTATTTTTCTTACTCATAAGGCTTCCAGTATTCTAGATGCTAATGACTCCAACATTGATATTTCTAGCCAAGTTCTCTTATTATAGATTATACTCTATATACCTATTGGGTATTTCTGCTTGGAAATACACAGTCATCTTAAACTCACATATACCCACCACAGTCATCTTCCTCCTTATATAACATGCGAATCCCCTTGTGGTAATTACCCCAATGATTGCACACCCTACAATTTACCACGTGAGACCCAAACTTGGGTGTTTTCTCTGACTTCTCTCTGCCTCTTACTCTATAATCCAAGTAATCACCTAATTCTATAGATTCCACCTCCGTTTTCTTTTTGCTTCTCTCCCTCCCAATACCACTAATTTCAGTCTTACATCACATCACTTGTTTAGATTATATAACCTCTTAGCTGGTGTCCTGAAATCTATTCCCTCCAATCTAGCCTCTGCACTTCAGTAATCTTTCTAAAATGTAGATTTTGTCATGGTATTTACCTGCTTATACTGCTTCAGTGATTTTCCATTGTACTCAGGACAAAGCCCAAACTTCTTACAAATTCTATATTCTGACCCTTTCAAGTGGCTCATCCTTCCCTGTCATTCTAAATTCCTGCTATATTAAACAACCCAAAGTTCTCACCCTTATATGCTTATTTGGCTTTATTCATATGCTATTTTCTTTGCTTGGCTGCTTCCCACACCCACCTGTCCTTCATCTGGTACACAGTAGGCACCTACTAAATATGTAGAGAAAAAATAATTTGCTGCACATAAAATAAAAACTTTGTTCTGTTGGGGAAAAGAAGTTCAATAGTATAAAGTCTATTATTATTTCTGTAAAGAAAATTTAAATGAAATCAAGAAATGATTGAGTGTTAAGCAAAACAGAGTTTGGTGTATATAAACTCAATTGAATATATGGTGACTTGGATCCATGGCTTCAATAAATCCAACTTATTTATTAGACCACATGAAACTCTTTCAGTAAGTATACCACATGTTGCCAAAATTATTTATCTGGTGTGAGATTCACTTTAATAAAAGTCAAAATGTTCTTGTGATTGTTCTGAACATATGTGAAATAACTTGTCATTCTTGGGTCACATTTTTAGGGAGAAAGTTAGGAGGTATAAGAAAATGTCCAGGGTGAAACTGTGATTATAGCTACTAAAATATTTTTACATGAGTAAACATGGACTCATGAATTTTGAAAAGCATTTATTTGAAAAAATAAAAATTAAAAAAAAGAAGCATTTATTTGCATACATGTGTGCAATATGGGTGCAACAAGGCATTTAGTTGGGTTGTCTTAGCAAAGATAGTTGAATATTCTAGTTAAACCCCATCTTTACTGAAACATATCCAGTTAAATTGGGATTTAAATCATACTGATTGGTGGAATTGGGTGGTGCCTCTTTTCCACATTTCTATTTGCATCTATTAATTTAGGAACTTTTTACTCTAACCTCATGCAATCTGGGTGTGTGCAAATATCTATAATGCAATGGAGTAGTCTTCAACTTTTGTAAGATAGTAGGGGGGGGGGGGGCGGGAAGACCTGGAGAGGAAACTCACTAAGGAAATATGGTCTCAATAGAAAAAAATAGGTTCAAGATTTGGAAGGAGTTGTTAGTTACCAGTGCAGTGATGGCTACTTTTTACCCAATTCAACTCAACCATTCTGGACACATGAGTGCTTTGGGAAATTTAACAAGTCAGGCACAAGCCTGCCACAAAGATAGCCTTTGTGGCCACCTTTATGGACTGTGTCACGGAGAGAGGGGGTAATCCTTCTTCTGTGAAATATTTCCTGAACTGTGAGTAGTGAGAGGCAATGACAGTGTGACACCAGTGCATATCAAGATACGGTGATGACCAAGGCTGATCATTGTCGCTTCTATCCTTGAGATGTGTGTTAGAGATCACTCATGTCCTTGAAGTATATCAGTGCCATTTCAGGGTGTATACAAATATGCCTGGAAATCCTCTAAAATATCAGGGAGGTGAATGAAGCAAAAATACTGGATTACAATTAATCAAAATAAGAGTTTGGAGCATTATGTAAGGGAGATATATATATATATATATATATATATATATATATATATATATATATATAAACTCCTTTGTACGTAAAGCTGTTACAACTGTAATATCCCAGTTAGAAAATGTTAACAGAAATGGTATTAGCTGATCCTGTTACCTGTTACCTTATTTCCCATCAAGTTAAGAAACTTACAGGGCTATAGAAGAGAATATATATTCTTTGTATTTGGAGTCAATCTCTTATTGGAGAGAAATCAACATTTGTGATGTACCAAAGAAAATATCATCATTTATCTCAGCGCTTTAGTTGTACAAATTAAATACATTCAGGGTTATTGACATAGTAACTGATATAATAAAAAGCTATCTAGAGTTTACTTTGGTAGAATAATTCATTTTATTATTCTGATACAAAACCTTTCGTGCAATACTTATGACCTCATTAAAAACATAAGTAGGACACTTACATTTTCAATTTTATTTTACTGTATTTTAATGAAAAACTTTGTGTTAGATTGAGAGATACAAATATAGAGATTAGTAAATATTTCAGGGAAGGAGCCTCCAGGAACCACTTCTTTGAATATGTAGGACCAAATGCTTGCTGTCCACTTTCACTTTTAACACAATTTTTTTGTTTTTCTTTGGATAATTGTTCTTTTTTAGAACTATGAAAAAGAGGGGAAATTAATGCAAGAATTTTGTTTCCTAGGCTCCCACAGAAATAAATCTGTTTCAGGTTATATTATAAGACTGAAAATATTTGCATTTCTGAGCGCATGATTAGGCAGACAGAAATTATTCTTCAAATAATATGGCAATGGTGATTTCCCAAAAATGGCATATTGGGTTATTGTGACCAATTCTTCACTCCCTCTCTGTGAAAGAATTGTTCACGTACACTCTTTGCTATGCTACTTTGCAGTTCTATAAAAGTTTCACTAGACACGGTCAGGTATATTTTCCCTGCACCATTGACTCTGGGCTTCTCCATGCAGTTTGCTTTGGCCAATGGATTATTCAGTGGGTGTGATAGGCATAGAGGCTTTACTGTGTGTCCACGCTTAGGCTTGCCCTCTCACACTTCTACTATCTGCCATAAGATGCCTGCAGCAGCTATGGTCCAAGGAGTATGAGAAGACATATGGAATATCGTGAACACAAGCCATAGCCTGGAGCCAAGATCAGAACATCTCAGTTGGGGTCAGTAGATCTAAAGGCTACATATGGTGCTTTAAGTGAGAAATAAATGTTTACTATTTTAAGCCACTGGAATTTAGACTTTTGGGGTTGTTAAGCAGCAAAATTGCCCCAAAACCCTATCTGGTATATTCAGTATCTTCCCACACTTTTTCTTATAACTCTTATTTTCTTATAAGAGAATTTCTTTGATAACTCTTCTATGATATTCATTCCTCTTATAACTTTTCTATGGTATTCAAACAGTCATAGAGTATCTGTGGGAAAATATTTTTTTAGGTAATCCCCCAATTTTTATGTGAAATATATTCCAAAATACCATGTATTTGTTTTTAAATTTTTCAAATAAATGGTACTTTTATTTAAAAATTAATTTGAAATCACTTTTAAAGTGCTTATTTTTAGTAAAAAGACTGGATAATATGTATTTTTAGCAGGGAAAAGTCACTTAGCATAACGATAAAAAGATTACTTTCAAAATTTCTATTTATAGCATAAGCAGTTCAGCTGCTTGCAGGAAATCAATACTTTATCAGTCTTAAGTTATATTTTGAGTTTTTCTTATACAGTTTAATACTTGGAGTTAAATTAAAATTAAATTGGCATAGTTTATCAGTTTAATAATGATAACAATTTAAAATATGTAATATTAGGTTTATACCAATCAGTTTCTCTTAACAAAATAGAGGAAATGTTATAGAACAAAACCAAAACCCAACAAGAAACAAACAAATAAAAACAGATGAAAAATGTTTTGGATTAGGAGTATGTAGCTTTGGGATGCTAACCAAATTTTGTGTCTGACTGTGGCCACTTTTGTACCTTCTTAATCTTGTAGAAATGCTATAACAAATAAATGACTTGGAAGGGAGTGTCATTTTTGAAATATCTGGAGCATTGTAATTTAAGTTCATGCCCAAGACATTAGGAAATAGGCCCTTCAGAGGAAACACACTAGAGACTTTTCAACAAGTAAATAATATTGAAAGGTCTTCCAGCAGTTTAGAGCAAAGGCTCTATAAAAATCCAAAGTAACATTATTAATAATTTGTATTTACCACAGTGTCTTTCTCTGGGGATCTCTTGAAGCACTTTGCAAAACTTCATAAGTATCTTTATTTTCATAGATAGCAGAAGCTATATTCTAACCCATTCCATGTGTCATATTTATTTAATGTATAACTAGATTTGCACATCAAGAATCAGGACAAAGCACTTTCTGCAGAGTGATAATTTCACAGCAGAGTCATGGAACTTTTTGGAAGAAAGAGCAATCCAGCATTATCTTCTAATGCCACCTCAGGGCTCTGCTTATACCTGCCTCACCTTTCTCATTCTAATTGGAGCAAACTTAGACCAATGTCAAGGTTTCATCGTTTCTAACAACTGGATATACCAGAACATCATTGGAGTTGGAGAATTCAGGAATTATTTATTACTGTTGCCTCCTCTTTTTTTTTTCCTCTGACAAACTCCTATCTTTGTCCTTTGTTTGCAAATCTCACTTCCTGCCCCACTTACAAACTACCTTTTATTCTGCTTTGGGAAGGCAGCAGGATTCAGAGAAAGTGCTATGGATCAGGCATCTATAAACCCTTGTCCAAGTGCTGACTTAGCTGGGGGTTAAGAGAGAGGAAAGGGAGCAAAAGGGAAGCAGAATAATTTAGTCGGGTTAAAATAGTGCCTACCATATAGAATTGTTGAGGAAATTGAGTGAGTAAAGCACATAGAAGATGCTTAGCATGTTGGAAGCATTGATAAGTGCCAAGTCTTTATTCTCGTCTTCTGCTTTGCAAGCTCACTCACTTTGCAATTCTGTATTGAGGGCTGTACAGTTAATGTCTGAAGTATCCTTAAAGTTATCTTTGAATGATGTTAATTCGTAGATTACCTTCAGCAAACTTGATAATTCTCATCTTTATAAAAAGATTTCTAATCTTGTAATATGCTTGCCAGGGTTTCATAACAGAATTCTGTTGGCTTCTTAAATGAGTTAGGAAGTGCTCCCATATTTTCTTTTCTGGAAATCTTTGTGTAAGATGGACATTATAGCTTCCTATAATGTTTAGAAAATTTCACGGTTAAGGCCATCTAGTCATGAATTTTACATGTGGGAAGAATTCTATTTCTGGATTCAGTATCTCAAACTGTTAAAGTCTTTTAATATTTCCTATTTCTTATCTCAATTTGGTTAGCACTTTTTGCTACTTTCCACTTCACCTAACTTTTGAAATTTGTAAGCCTAAATTCTTCATAATATTCATAATATTCTCTTAGCTTTTAACCTCCCTTTTTTATCCAGCTGTTGGCTCTTTATGCTTTTTGTTGTGTGTTCTTAGTCATTCTTACAAGAGCTTATCACTTTTTAAGACTTTTCAAAGACCCTACGTTAGGGTTACCCAAGAGCATATGATTCTTAAATTCTAGAATGATCTTGACCAGACTGGGCTAGCACAGTTTGGCTACTCATTTGCTTAGATATATGTTTTCAACTGTGGGATTCAATACAAATGCTTCAATTTATGTAGAGAAATATAAGTACTTTGGATAGTAGACAGCATAAATAAAGGCATAGACGAGCTGAAGACAGAGCAGAAGACATGATTCACTGTTCGAAGGCCATCTGGACATGCCTAAGGAAGAGTCAGATGCATGGGAAAAAGTAATTTCAGTTTGTTTACAGGATTATGTTTAGGAGTAACAATAGGCTTTTTAATAGGTTTCTCTAATGTAACTCAAAAACAGTTAATCCCAAACATATACTGAACAAACATATACTGAACAATCTGATAAACTGACAAGAAATTGACATTAAAGCTATTTGCAGCACATTGGTGTATGAAGAACTACAGACTAATAGAGTATTTTAAGATACTATATTAGAAAGCAAGTTTGAACATGGAGACGATGCATGATTGTGTAACAGCTGCTGTGAATATTAATAATACTGCTTAATGACTTTTGTTTTCCCATGGCATGCTCAAAAATTGTTTTAAATTAATTTTTTAAATGACTGTTCCTCATGCCTTTTAGCAGTTTGAGCACAGCATTAATTCAGTTTACCCTGATGAGCTAATGCCTTTATAAATGCAAGTATACAACCATTCACAGGAACACCTAATTAAACAGTGTACCTTTTCTTGGGGTTACGTTTTAACAATTAAAGCTGTGTTTCAGGGATTAAATAATGGGGAGTTCATTTACTTTTAAAATTGCAATCAGGGATGGCAAATTTTGGCTATAAATATTAAGTTATTTACCTTTATAAGGCTTTGTACTGTGCCGATCTGTTTAGTGTCTGGTATCTTCAAGATGAATTAAACATTGGTGCTTTTAGCATTTTATAATCCTAGATCATGCCAAACTGAAAATGGAAAAGTTCCTGGGGAACGTGACTTCTATTCTGAGCCAATCAGTATTTTTCACACTGATCTGTTTCAGGTTTGATAGATCTAATTTCCCATGTATACCATTTGTTTTCAGCATGCTCTTAGGATTTTGAACACCAGTACATGACATTTGGATAATTTAAGCTGGCTTTGTACACAATAAAAAAGGATTCCCTCAAAATATGACTAGTGGCGTGAGTTCAAGCCCCGCGTCGGGCTCTGGGCTGACGGCTCAGAGCCTGGAGCCTGTTTCCGATTCTGTGTCTCCCTCTCTCTCTGCCCCTCCCCCGTTCATGCTCTGTCTCTCTCTGTCCCAAAAATAAATAAACGTTGAAAAAAAAATTCAAAATATGACTAGTGGTCTTTAAAAAGATAAATTTTATTACCATTTCTATAATATATGTAGAGCACTGATTATTTATTTTGGAGTTAGAGATATTGTGGGAAATATTTATTTTGACCATTGAAGATACAGAGTTAAGTTTCAAAGTCCTTCAATAGTGGATCAAAACACATACTGATAGAAACTAAAAACTAATCTCTGTATTTCAGTATAAAAAAGAAACCTATCTTTAGTTGTAGGAAGTATGTGAACATAGATTAACATAGAACATAGATTAACATGTGTGTTTTAAAATATAGACTGATTTTTGGAGATAGTTTATATAATTATGACCAAAAATATAATAGTGTCTGTTATGAGTAGTTAGGTGCTAGCATTGCCCTAGATACCTTTCAGACATTTTCCTATATAAATATTGTCACTGCATATATCACATATGTCACATATGGGTATTATCACATATTACATGTGTGTACTAGTCATGTTGAGAAAGGCAGTCTTTTAATCCCCTTTTGCCATATATGAATGGGCCTTGAACCCAAAATACTTTCTTACCAAGGAATGAAGAATCCTTACAGTTTGTACTAGGCTTGTCACCTTGTGTGGGAATATCTTTCCCTATTTCGGACTCAGTGTGTGTTCCTTTGTTATGTTTAAGGAAATGTATCATGTAACATCTGTCCAGTCTCACTGCTATATCTGTCCCCTGCAGATAGGAGGCAGGATTCTTTGTTCTGCAGCAACACTAAGATAGATAAATGGGACTTGCTGGCTGTGGGGGACCAACGCTCACTAATGAAGCTGACCTTCTGTCTCTTCTCTGTGTGAGTAAAATATAGTTCCCTACCCAGTGCTTGACCTGTTGTGTTTTCCTTGGCAACTCAGATACCAAGATGAGGTGGGCAAAAATGTTCTGACTTCTACTTCTGGTAATTGGCAACTGATGATACTTGCTTGACAGTCCACCTTTTACAACTGAAACAGCCAAGGCTAAGAATATTGGGAGACAGTTTCTTCATAGTATACATAGTATCAGCTCATATTCCATATTATTTTTTAAAGGATGTTTGTATAGTAAACTGCATAGGAAGATATTATTAGTGTCTTGCACCAAGGTAAAGGGCTGAATTATTTTCCCCCGACCAGTATAATAAATATAGTATCTTCCTGTGCTTAACATTTTAGCTAACAGACTCCTTTAAAATCTCCTAAACTTGAAGTTTCTCAGATGGCAAACTCACTGTGTGCCTAGCATCTACATGGGCCTGCCTCCATATCACTTCCATGGGATTTGAGGGACAAGAGGGAATTGAAGTGAGCATGAAACCATGCTGATTTCCGTGCCATTAATAATGAAGTTCTTTGTCTATGATCTAGTCGTTTCATCTGTCTACCAGAATCTATAAAACTTGTGATAGGCAAATTTGTTGGCTTTCAAGTGTGGTAAAATCTTAGACTCTTCACAGTTCTTGGCAAAGGGAAATTAATTATCTTGATGAAGACAATGTAGACAGTGAGTAGCAAAGTTTTTTGATATTTGAGGCAAGATTGGTCTCCTAAAGTTAGCTTACATGCTATTTGCCTTTCTAATAGCTGCAGGCATCAATATGGAAGATGTAGTGTTGCACAAACTTAAATCTGCTCATTTTATGATGGTGCTTTTTGCTAAACAGAAGTTTATTTTTATATCAAAGTTATCAGTTGTCTTTCTTCATAGCTTCAGGATTTTGTGTCATAGTTAGAAAATCTTTGTCATACCTGGTCATAAAATCATTTACTTTGTTTTGTCCTAGTAATTTCATGTCCTAGTAATTTAATGGTTGAGATTTAAATAATAGGACCATCAGGAATTTTTCCTGGTATATATTGTTAGATCCTGATAAAACCCATAAAACCTTGTTTGTTTGGTTTTTCTGTTTGTTTGTTTGGTTTTTTCCAAATGCTTATCAGGTTTTTCTGAAACAAATTTTCTTTGTAGTACATCATTTTCCCGATGATTTAAGATGAGAACTTTATCAAATATTAAAGTCTTTTGTTCATCTTAATTTCTGCATACATACTATGTCCATTGACATAATGTCAGTATCACTCTTAATTTCTGAGGCATGCACTCCCCTCTCTCTCTCTCTGTCTCTCTCTCTCTATATATATATATTTTTTTCTTAATGTTTATTTATTTATTTTGAGAGACAGAGAGAGAACATAAGAGGGGCATAGAGAGAGCAGAGAGAATCTCAAACAGACTCTGCTCTGTCAGTGGGAGCCTGACACTGGGCTCTATCTCATCCTGAGATCATGTCTTGAGTGGAGATCAAGATAGGACTCTTAACCAACTGAGCCACCCAGGCACCCCTCTCAAGTATATTTTAATATTTAGTCACATTGCTTTTCTTTCATAGATTTTTTTAGCTATTATTTTACTTTTCATGACTTAAAGTTACTTAAAATTACTTCTTCATATTTAAATACAAAAGCTAAGAGTGGAAATCCTTATCTCATTCCTCACCTCAGCTACAGAATATTCCATATTTCACTATTGAGAGCTCTGTTTGCTATTATAAGTTTCATGCTCTTTATCAGTTCCCTTCTGTACCTAGTTTGCTGAGAATTTTTATCACGCATGGGTGTTGATTTTTGTCAAATAGCTTTTCTTACACTCCTTTATTCTTCCAATGTTTTATAGTATTCATTAACCACATTTACAGATACATTTTGAAAGTTAAATCGGTCTTGCATTTCTGAGATGAATTCTATTTGTTTGTGACATATTATCATTGATAGATGGATAGATGATAGATAAGCAGATACATTAGATTTGATTCACTTGTTTTGATCCATGTTCATGAGAGAAATGGTAAGTGATGAGGGACCATAAGGTAAACTGAGGGCAAAGCACAAGCTAGCACACACCCCTCCCCTTAGGTGGGATATGAGTGAGATTCCTCATGCACTATTGGCTGCCCAAGAACAAAGGAAAGGAAAGAAAACAGAGTTAACCAATGGAGATCACAGACATGCAGGACATGAGTTTCCACCAGTTTACAAATATCTTAGTAAATCACAAGGAAAAGGCAATCTTATATCAATAGCCTAATCTCCAGAAACCTGTAGACTCAGTTTCCTGGCGTCCTAATATCACCTTTCCCTCCATAGTGATGTGGGGAACAAAGGCAAGAAGAAATAGCAGGTAAAATTAAACTTCCCTATAACCTGCAGCCCACTGACCAATACTTGAGGCAAATACAGAGTATACCATTTCTCCAGGAAACCCCTACTGTCATAATGTTAATGCCTTACTAAAGGGAAAAAAAACCTTAACTTGACAATAGCAAAGCCCCTGGCATATTATAAGTCCTCTTTGGCAATATCGAATTTTTTCTGGAGGCCTCCCTTTTGACTTTACCCCCTTGGTATATACCCAGTCACTCTTCACAACCACAGTGTAGCTCTTTCTGCCCATGGGTCCTGTCCCAGTGCTTTAATAAAATCACCTTTTTGCACCAAAGACGTCTCAAGAATTTTCTTGGCCTTTGGCTCTACACCCCCAGCACTCCAAAATCCCATCAACTTTCCTTGGAATTAATCAGATATTGTTTATTTGTCAATCCATTTTGCCCTCTAATGTTTTGTTAGTACATACTTTTATCATGCTTTTAGTGAATTCCCTAAAAATTACAATATACAGTCTTGCCTTATCACATTCTTATAGTCCTTTTATTACTCCCCTTAAAATGTAAGAAGCTTTTGAAGGGTATGGAATATGCCACTCCAAAATATGACTCTGTGAGTTCAGGACATGCCACTCCAAAACATGCTACTTTGGTATATTGATTTTTTTTTGAGCTATAGCCACTTGAAAAACAGCAAATGCAGGGTAGGGCTTTCTATGAATTCTTCTTATCTGCCTAAAGACTGATCCTCTGAAAGTAACTCCATTGTCAGAAATCCTCTCCCTGGGAATTTCATTAACCAGGGAAGATTCACTCTTCTCATAGGAAGGAGATTAGAAGGTGGCATCACCCCCAGACAAAGTGGATTACAAACCATCCTATCTGCTATCTTTTCTGCTAAGGGCACCTTCATCTTTCCCCCAAATTATTTACTCTCCCCTAAGAGGCCTACACACACCACCCTCCCCTTTCCTTATTAAGATATTTAAGCTTGAATTCTAAGCTATGTTTGGAGTGGGGGTTACTTCTTTCTCCCAGGTATTTCCTATGTATACATGAAGTTTACATGTTCATTGATGATGTTTTGGGGTGATGGTGGGGTAGTCTGGAGCTGACCACCAAGAAAGAATTCTTGAAGACGTCTTTGGTGCAAAAAGGTGATTTTATTGAAGCATGGGGACAGGACTCATGGACAAGAACTGCACTGGGGTTGTGATGGGTAGCTCATCATATACCCTCAGGTTGGGAGGGGGTCAGGGATGGAGTAAGTCTCTAAGGAATTTTGGAAGCAAGTTTCCAGGACCTTGTGGGGCTAGCTGTTGCTAGGAAAACGCCATTTTGTACCGTTTAATAAAACTTCAGTCATGAGACCCTTCAGATGTATATCAGGGGTACGTAAGCTTAGAGTATGATTGACAGCATATATCTCAGGGCAGCTTAGATAAAGGAAGTTGACTTACAGAATCCTCAAGCTTGGGATAATGTTAAGCTAAGGTTCTCTTTTGCCTCTAGCAAAGTGTCATCATTGAGGCAGTTACGCTATTAGAGGGAGGTCACTCTGCTTGTTTCAAGCACTTGTCAATGGACTGTAGGCAGTAAGGGAATTTAATTTTTCATTTGCCTTAGTTTCCGACATTACCATGGCAAGTACTTAAAACCCTTTCCTTTGTTCTTGGGTAGCCAGGAATGTTCAAGAAATATCACAGATATTCCACCTGGGGTGGGGGTGGGGGCCGCTAGCTTGTGCTTTACCCCTCAGCTTGTCTCATGCTGCCCATCATTAATAGACTGTTTTCTTTTACTAATCTGTTATCACAAGGATTTCAACTAAAAACTCAGAAGGGTACAGGGAAAATTATTTTTCCTCCCCTATATAAAGCAGATTTTACATGAAAATTTAAATTTATGTAGTTTTGGAATCATTTGTTTCATCAACCTGGAAATATTTTTTCCCCAAAATTAAAATGTTATTTCTTCTTCTAACATCAATACTCATAATAATGATATTTACACTTATTACATTTTTAGAGTGTACTTAGTATGCAAGTAAGTTTCACTCCTATCCTCTTCAGAAGGTTTCACTTGCCTCTCTCACGGATTTTAAAACTTCCATGTATCTATAATCTGAAGGTCGTGAGTTCAGTCTCATAAAACTTCCATGTATCATTTTGCTACCCTGTTTTATACTCAGAGAAAGTCTCAGCATTTTAAATCCTTTTTAATTGCTATTTATATAAGAAAGCTACATAAATATCTGTCCAAAATCAGTGTAACTGCTGATAATGAATATTGCTTTGTTGCATACACCTAAAAAGATTTAATTTCCAAAGGACTCTGGATACAGAATTCTTTTGGCAGTTAAAGTACTTGCTGTTTTTATGAGAATTTTATCATATTTCATATACAAGAAGATTGCCAAAGTGTGAGTTATCAAATCTATAGGGTTGTGTTGCAAAATAAGCTGCTAAAGAAGCATGATTAGCTAATTACGTCTAATGAGTCTGAAAACAAAACACCTCCTCCAAACAGGAAGTATTAGGAAGGGATCTTTCTTTCTTTCTTTCTTTCTCTCTCTCTTTTTTTTTTTTTTGCCTCTTGTGTCTTCTTAGTAAGAAGGGTTGACTGTTTTCCCTAAAACTTATGTTTTGTTTGCTTAACAAGCTGATATCTGCTGATAAAATGGTTTTATTTCCAAGTGATAAATTATCTTAATTAACTTTAATTGTTTGTAGACAATTTTATGCAAATGGAAACATTTAAGAAATAGAATTATAGAGATATTTTTATTAACATGTTTTATTTTTATTTTTTTAAATTTACATCCAAATTAGTTAGCATATAGTGCAACAATGATTTCAGGAGTAGATTCCTTAGTGCCCCTTACCCATTTAGCCCGTCCCCCCTCCCACAATCCCTCCAGTAACCCTCAGTTTGTTCTCCATATTTATGAGTCTCTTCTGTTTTGTCCCCCTCCCTGTTTTTATATTATTTTTGTTTCCCTTCCCTTATGTTCATCTGTTTTGTCTCTTAAAGTCCTCATATGAGTGAAGTCATATGATTTTTGTCTTTCTCTGACTGACTAATCTCACTTAGCATAATACCCTCCAGTTCCATCCACGTAGTTGCAAATGACAAGATTTCATTGTTTTTGATTGCTGAGTAATACTCCATTGTATAAATATACCACATTTTCTTTATACATTCATCCATTGATGGACATTTGGGCTCTTTCCATACTTGGGCTATTGTTGGTAGTGCTGCTATAAACATGGGGGTGCATGTGTCCCTTTGAAACAGCACAAAATGCCTAGAAGTGAAATTGCTGGGTCATGGGGTAGTTCTATTTTTAGTTTTTTGAGGAACCTCCATACTGTTTTCCAGAGGGGCTGCACCAGCTTGCATTCCCACCAATAATGCAAAAGAGAGCCTCTTTTTCTGCATCCTCGCCAACATCTATTGTTGCCTGAGTTGTTCACGGCAGCCATTCTGACAGGTATGAGGTGTTACCTCACTGTGGTTTTGATTTGTATTTCCTTGATGATGACTGATGTTGAGCATTTTTTCATGTGTCAGTTGGCCATCTGGATGTCTTCTTTGGAGAAGTGTCTATTCATGTCTTTTGCCCATTTCTTCACTGGATTATTTGTTTTTTGGGTGTTGAGTTTGATAAGTTCTTTATAGATTTTGGATACTAACCCTTTATCTGATATGTGATTTGCAAATATATTCTCCCATTCTGTCAGTTGCTTTTTAGTTTTGCTGATTGTTTCCTTCACTGTGCAGAAGCTTTTTATTTTGATGAAGTCCCAGTAGTTAATTTTTGCTTTTGTTTCCCTTGCCTCCAGAGATGTATTGAGTAAGAAGTTGCTGTGGCCAAGATCAAAGAGGTTTTTGCCTGATTTCTCCTCGAGGATTTTTATGGCTTCCTGTCTTACATTGAGGTCTTTCATCCATTTTGAGTTTATTTTTGTGTATGGTGTAAGAAAGTGGTCCAGGTTCATTCTTCTGCATGTCGCTGTCCAGTTTCCTCAGCACCACTTGCTGAAAAGATGGTCTTTATTCCATTGGATGTTCTTTCCTGCTTTGTCAAAGATTAGTTGGCCATACGTTTGTGGGTCCATTTCTGGGTTCTCTGTTCTGTTCCATTGATCTGAGTCTGTTCTTGTGCCAGTACCATACTGTCTTGATGATTACAGCTTTGTAGTATAGCTTGAAGTCTGGGATTGTGATGCCTCCTGCTTTTTTTTTTCTTTTTCAAGATTGCTTTGGCTATTTGGGGTCTTTTGTGATTCCATACAAATTTTAGGATTATTTGTTCTAGCTCTGTGAAGAATTCTGGTGTTACTTTCATAAGGATCACGTTGAATATGTAGATTGCTTTGGGTAGTATTGACATTTTAACAATATTTGTTCTTCCTATCCAGGAGCCTGGAATCTTTTTCCATTTCTTTGTGTCTTCTTCAATTTCTTTCATCAGCTTTCTATAGTTTTCAGTGTATAGATTTTTCACCTCTTTGGTTAGATTTATTCCTGGGTATTTTATAGTTTTTGGTGCAACTGTAAATGGGATCAATTCCTTGATTTCTCTTTCTGTTGCTTCATTGTTGGTGTACAGGAATACAACTGATTTCTGTGAATTGATTTTATATCCTGCAACTTTGCTGAATTCACGAATCAATTCTAGCAGTTTTCTGGTGAAGTCTTTTGGGTTTTCCATATAGAGTATCATGGTATCTGCAAAGAGTGAAAATTTGACTTCCTCCTGGCCGATTTGGATGCCTTTTCTTTGTGTTGTCTGATTGTAGAGGCTAAGACTTCCAAGACTATGTTGAATAACAGTGGAGAGAGTGGACATCCTCTCTTGTTCCTGGCCTTAGGGGGAAAGCTCTCAATTTTATCCCATTGAGGATGATATTAGCACTGGGTCATTCATATATGGCTTTTATGATCTTGAGATATGCTCCTTCTATCCCTACTTTCTTGAGGGTTTTTATCAAGAAAGGATGCTGTATTTTGTCAAATGCTTTCTCTGCATCTATTGAGAGGATATTATGGTTCTTGTCCTTTTTTTTATTGATGTGATGAATCACATTAATTGTTTTGCGGATATTGAACCAGCCCTGCATCCCAGGTATAAATCCCGCTTGGCTGTGGTGAATAATTATTTTAATGTAGGATACAGTTGGCTAATATCTTGTTGAGGATTTTTTCATCCATGTTCATCAGGGAAATTGGTCTATAGTTCTCCTTTTTAGTGGGATCTCTGTCTGGTTTTGGAATCAAGGTAATGCTGGCTTCCTAGAAAGAGTTTGGAAGTTTTCCTTCCATTTCTATTTTTTGGAACAGCTTCAAAAGAATCGGTGTTAATTCTTCCTTAAATGTTTGGTAGAATTCCCCTGGAAAGCCATCTGGCCCTGGACTCTTGTTTTTTGGCAGAATTTTGATTACTAGTTCGATTTCCTTACTGGTTATGGGTCTGTTCAAATTTTCTATTTCTTCCTGTTTCAGTTTTGGTAGTTTATATGTTTCTAGGAATTTGTTCATTTCTTCCAGATTGCCCATTTTATTGGCATACAATTGCTCATAATAGTCTCTTATTATTGTTTGTACTTCTGCTGTGTTGGGTGTGTTCTCTCCTCTTTCATTCTTGATTTTATTTATTTGGGTCCTTTCCTTTTTCTTTTCTTTTCAATCAAACTAGCTAGGGGTTTATCAATTTTGTTAATTCTTTCAAAGAACCAGCTTCTGGTTTCAGTGATCTGTTCTACTGTTTTTTTTGGTTTCGATAGCATTAATTTCTGCTCTCATCTTTATTATTTCGTGTCTTCTGCTGGTTTTGGATTTTATTTGCTGTTATTTTTCCAGGTCCTTAAGGCATAAGGTTAGGTTGTGTATCTGAGATCTTTCTTCCTTCTTTAGGAAGAACTGGATTGCTATACACTTTCCTCTTATGACCGCCTTTGCTGCATCCCAGAGGTTTTGGGTTGTGGTCTTATCATTTTCATTGACTTCCATATACTTTTTAATTTCCTCTTTAACTTCCTGGTTAACCCATTAATTCTTTAGTAGGATGTTATTCAGTCTCCAAGTATTTGTTTCCTTTCCAATTTTTTTCTTGTGGTTGATTTCAAGTTTCATAGCATTGTGGTCTGAAAACATGCACGGTATGATCTTGATCTTTTTGTACTTGTTGAGGGCTGATTTGTGTCCCAGTATATGGTCTATTATGGAGAATGTTCCATGTGCACTGGAGAAGAATGTATAATTCCCCTGCTTTAGGATGAAATGTTCTGAATATATTTGTTAAGTCCATCTGGCCCAGTGTGTCATTCCAAGCCATTGTTCCCTTGTTGATTTTTTGATTATATGATCTGTCCAGTGTTGTGAGAAACATAAAGATTTAATAGGGAACATGAGCAAGAGCCTGAGGAAAAAGAAAACTTTCCATTCTTTTTGAAGTTTGAAATTGATGATAATGTTGACGATAACAATTAAAGATGGAGTGGGAAAAAGAAAAAAAAATGGTAATTTGCATGACTAGGGATCCAAACTTTGGATATTGAACAAAATCAAAGAAAACATACATAGCTTGCTGTTTGGTATGTGAGTGTGGTTCTGAAACAGTTTTTGCTCAGATAAATCAACATTTCAGTCTAGGTATTTTTTTTGAACATTTTGTTTGCTGGAATTGTGGCTAAACAGTTTACACTAGAAATTGAAAGTCCGTTAGAAGAAATTTCACAACATTCTGCTGCCAGGTTGCATTCTTTCAAGAGCTTAGTTACACTCACTTCCTAAGGTCAATGCATTTCTTTTCCATATATTTCAAATTGTGATTGATAGCGTGACTTGAAAATACAAATATTTTTAGACAAACGGCTTTCTTTGTATTTTATATGAAAATTGTGATCTCTTTAACTTTAAAAATTTATTTATCTCACCCATAACTAGAAGTTTATGGTTGATCTTAAGAGGCCTTAAGAAAAAATTTGGTATTTGGTGTTTTTAAAAAAATCATTAAGGAAAAATAACTTATTGTGTAAGGCACTATATATTATATAAGACACTCTTTGAAATATAAATATGGATAAGACTATTTATAAAGAATCCTGGAAGATATACATAGAAGGAATCTCTTTTTGGTTCTTCCTGGATTTATTTCTTGAGTTATCAAAATGCATTTTTTTGTTTTGTTTTGTTTTTATTTATTTTTGAGAGAGAGAGAGAGAGAGAGAGAGCTGGGAAGGGGCAGAGAGAGAGAGAGGGAGACACAGAATCTGAAGCAGGCTTCATGCTTTGAGCTGACAGCACAGAGCTGGATGTGGGGCTCGAACTCATGAACCATTAGATCATGACCTGAGCTGAAGTCAGACCCTCAACCGACTGAGCCACCCAGGTGCCCCAAAATACATATTTTAACTTAATTATACTAATCATAACGTGTAACAAAACATTAGTTGTTTTGTCTGCCTTTCTTCCTTAAATGAGCTACATTTGTCTTTTGTTGACCTTTGTTTCAAATGGGAATCACACTCTTTGTAAGTCCTTGCCTCCTTTATCACAGTGATTGGCCTATGAGTGAGCACCTGTGCTGACAGCTCAGAGCCGGGAGCCTGCTTTGGATTCTGTACCTTCCTCTCTATCTGCCCCTCCCTCTCTCTCTCTCTCAAAAAATATATAAACAAATATTTAAAAAAAAGTTCTAAGAGTATCAGTTTAGAGGCCACTAGTACTTTGCACATGTGCAAAAAGCTGGTAGATAGATCATAACGAACCTGTGAGAAAGAAGCAATGAGTTGGAAAAAAAAGAGGAAAGATATTGACAATAAACATGTTACTAATTTTAGTTTTTGAAGGCCAGCACCACACTCCTTCCTTCAACTTGATTGACTCAAAATTTATTTTTTGTCTAATCTAGCTCAATGAGAGTTTCTGTAACCAAGAGTTTTGAACACTGTATTTCTTCCTTATTTGACTCTTAATTACCTTCTATTCATTTAATAGCTTCTCCTCTCAGTGTAGATATTCCCCAAAATTCCTTCTTCTCTTCCCTTATAGAGAAACTTTTCTTACTTTTCTGTCTATGTCTTTCCTTCCCTTAAGTGATAGAACCTTGACTGGCTCCATATGCTCATTACTTTCTCAAACATTATCCTTCTGCATTTTTGCTTTTATTTCTACCATTCTCCTAAAAACTGTTTCTCAAAGTTCCTAGAAAACAAATTCAATATGAGTTGAAAAGTTTTTAATGCCTTCTCTGTACCAGACTCTTTCTGGTACTGTGTGAAGAAGACTAGGGGTGCAAAAGACAAGTCCCTCCTATGATGGAGCTCACATTCCAGTAGGGGAAATAAGTCACACATAAATGCATTTTTTGAAAGAAAAAAAGGTAAATTTGAGCACAAAATGGAATTTTTGCTAGTGATAATAAAACATAATACATTAAAATTGGAGCAACTTGGTTCCCCCAGATTAAAATGATAAGGTAGTATTTATTGTTCAGTTTTGTAGACAGGAATCAACAGTTCTAAGTGGATACTCTTTATATTTGATGAAAAAATAATTTACTTTGATTGATATTGATGAAAAAATAATATATTTTCTTTGATAGGACAAAATAATTCCTTTTTCCTGGTTTAGCTCATTATATAAGATTTTTGGTACGGATCTCTCCTCCAATGCTTATTATTTAATGTAAGACTTAAAATATCAGTCTTTTAGAAATAAAATTTCCAGGCCACAGTATGTGATATATTCCATGTTGAATTGAGGATCAAATTTAGCTCAAGGCAAAGATTCACCTTTTTAATGTATAATACAAAATCATTATTTTAGACGTTTATGTTATATAACTATATGACTCAACGTCAGGAAATAATAACTGCTATGGGGAAAACAATGGCAAGGAAAAGAGAGTGGAAGGGGTAGGTCTGTTTTTGTCTGGTAAGGAATGGACTTATTGAGGGGGTGACATGTATGAAGTGAAGGTAGTGTAAAGATTAAGGAGGTAGAAGGAACAGGATGTCTAGGCACCTGGGTGGCTCAGTTGGTTAAGTGTCTGACTCTGGATTTTGGCTTATGTCACGATCTCACGGTTTGTGGGTTTGGGCCCACATCGGGTTCTGTGCTGATAGTGCAGAGCCTGCTTGGGATTCTCTCTCTCTCTCTGCTCCTCCTCCACTCATACTCTTTCTCTCACTCTCTCAAAATAAATAAACATTTATAAAACAAAAAGAAAAGGAAGGAACAGTAGGTGGAAAAGCCTTGAGGTGGGAATTCACCTGGCATGCTAAAAGAGTAGCCTGAAAGCTAGAACAGAGGATTAGCAGGAGAGCTGGAGGGGCGGGGAAAGTCAGAGATGCCAGGATCAGTCTGAGCAGTGCATTTGGAAGCCTTTGGAGTGCTTTGAGAGGCAAATGAAATGATCTAAATTTTGTGTTTCAAAGTCCACCAAAGCTGCTCTATGGACAACTGTGGGTAGTCAGACAACTGCTCCCTTCCAAGGGCATCTGTGTTACAGAGGGTGGAAGAGACACTGGTCCTTGTTTTACAGAGTTGAAGAGTGAATCTCATGAACAACAGAGAGTGAGCAAAGCAATAGAGTTTATTGAAAGTACAAAGCTCTGAAGAGTGAGAGGGGTCCTCACTGGGTAGCCACCAAGGATTTTTGTCCCTGACTTTTTATTGGGACTTGATCAGAAAGTTTGTGAGACTTCATGCATGGCACCTAGCTTGGGCAGGTCCAGAACACGTTTATCTTATCCTCTTCTTCCCAAACTCCACTGCCACTGCCACTTCCTCAGTCTCCAACTTGCAGCTGCAGTCTGCCTCCCTGAAGGTCCCTTATCTCTTCCTGCTTAATGTCAACCCTTTCCCCACTCACCTGCATTTAATGACTGCTCAACACTGGAGCATAACGGGCTGTCTCTCTCACTCCATCCTCATCATTCACCTTCAGAATTCCTTACAGGTCAGCTAAGGTTTCTCCTGAGACTGCCTCACAGCTGCAGCAACTTCTTCCTCTGCCCAGTTCCATTGCCCTCTCTTTCCTTCCACACAGTTTGATCCCAAGATGTCGTCCTAAAGCACCCGAGTGTAGGCATGAACATAGGGACACCTTTGCATAATCGTCATCCTCCACAACCTTCATACATAATTGAATATGGGTAACACCTGCCTTCTTGAAATTGTTTTCTCTTTTGGCCACTATGCCACTCCACTCTTTTTTTTTTATTTATTTTTTTACATTTATTTATTTTTAAGAAACAGAGTGAGACAAAGTGTGAGCGGGGGAGGGGCAGAGACAGAAGGAGACACAGAATCTGAAGCAGGCTCCAGGCTCTGAGCAAGCTGTCAGCACAGAGCCTGATGCAGGGCTCGAACCCACGAACTGTGAGATCATGACCTGAGCCAAAGTCAGACGCTCAACCGACTGAGCCACCCAGGCACCCCTATGCCACTCCACTCTTAATATTCCTTGTTTCCCAGGTCTCTAGTCTCCTATTGATGCAAAACTTATTTTGTTAAGTCCCTACACATGGTTATTCTATGCTGTGTGTCCACTGACATCATGTTGCTGTTTTTCCCTCATCTCCTCAGTGGCCTCACACATTACCATGATCTTACTATGTGACTTCAGACCAAAGCTTGTGTGCTATAGGTCGAATTCCCTGGGAGGAAGACTCTGAGATGAGGATTAGTATGCAGGAGGATTTGGGGAGAATAAGAATAAACCATAACTAAGAATAACTAATAAGCTATAACTAAGAATAATCCATGTCAGGGGCCAGTTTTGTTTTTGCCAAAAGGCTATTTATTAGTAGGGCAGAGAAAGTGCTACACATAGTATATGTGCATGTTGCTAAGTCTTTTTAAAGGCCGTTAATGGTATTCCAATGAACAGAATGGGAAAGTGAATCAGAGGCAAGCATAATTATATAAATTTGTATTTGGATGCCTGTGTCTAAGGATATCAAGCCAATGTGCTTGAAGGCTGTTTCCTATTCACTGATTTTAAGAGTCAGATGAAATATCAAATGAATCCTTATGACATTTTTAGATGACATGAAACTGGGAGGTTTAAAAAATATGCTGGGTGGCAGAATTAGGTTTCATAAAGGTCTTGACAAGCTGGAATACTGGACCAAATCCAATAAGATAAACTTTAATAGTGACACATCAGGTCCTGTATTTGTATCCTCAAATCAACTACTTAGGTATAGTGTAAGGGAGTTGGATTTAACAACAGCATATATAAAAAGGACCAAAGGCCATAGATCTTGACTCTGACTACACATTGCAATCACCTCAGTGATTTTAAATATCCCAGTGCACAGGATCTACCCTCAGAAATTCATGTTAATTGGCCACAGGGTAAGGACCAAACAGAAGTTTTTAAAAGCTTTTGAGGTGATTCACACGTCCAGTCAAGTTTTATAACCACTAGTTTTAGCATACTGTGATTAGCTGTGTGACATCCCTGCCTTCTCTCTGGGGGGCGGGGCATAAAAAGAAGAAGAAAGAAAGAAACACTGAAGTAATCTAAAGAGAAGGAGCATAGGACATCATCCGCTGTAGCATGGGCTTTGGAGTAAGTAAAAGTTGTTCTGGTCCCAGTTCTACTTTCAAGACATGTTACCTTAATCTCTCTTGACCTTAATTTTCTCTTCAAGATGACAATGATAGTGCTTAATTCTTAGAAGTGTGTGAGCACTGAATAAGATTTTGCATGTAGAATGCTTGGAATGAGGCTTGGCAGGTAGTTAATGCTCAAAAGTGTCAGTAGACAGTGTTGAATTGGAGTAATAGAATTATCTAATTTAGAATGTTTAAACCAGAGTTTGCTCTTCTCTGGCCTAGATGAAACATAACAGGGTTTCATTTCTAAGCATTGGTCTTCAGGAAACATAGGCACCCTGGTTTCAGTTCTGGTTATGGGTCAGCAAACTAAATATGTATAAAGAACATTCAAAACCACTGGTAGTATTAGTCTGGTGACAAAAAAAAATTATTTATTTAAATTGAAGTCCTGGTGTAAGGATCAAAGATTTCATTATTCTGTACAAGTCAAAAAAGTGGAATTAAGACAAATGGACAGAAACTAATGGGGAGGGATATTCCAACAGTCAGAGCGTCTTCCTCCAGATGTTCTAATGGCCTCATCACAGATTGGACTGCATGTTGTGAAGGGCTTCTGGTGACCTTTGAGTTCACTGATGACCTCTGATTAAACATCTTTTCTGTCACTCTTTCCCTTCTCCATCCATTCCCACTCATCCTTCACACTGCTGAAAGGGAGTCTTCTTTACTAATTGAGCATGGATCATGGCTCTCTTTAGTGCAAAATCCTTCTGTGGCTCTCTATTACACACTGAATTAATACAAAGCTCTCGGCCTGGTATTTGAAGTCTTCTAGCACATGTTTCCAAGCATTTGTTCTAGTCTATTCTAGTCTCACCTACTGCCACTCCCCATTTCATCCTCTCCATGCTAGAAAAACATAGTTGTACCTCCTCAAATATATCTAGGCATTTTTGATTTTGTGCCTTCAGCTACATTCTTTCCCAGGTTAAATTGGAATTCTGTATCAATTAACAGCTCAAAGATGTTGTCATTTGAATAAAAATTATAATGTGGTCCCCCCATGAACATTTTTTTGTTTTACAAACCTAAAATAAATATACATTTTAGTACCTAAGTTAGACTTCTTACCTGGTAAATTACGCATTTGAATTCTAACCCTACAACCTTTATTCAGCAGCCTCAGACCAACACAGTAGATACAGAATTGCCATATGAGCCACTACAGCTTTATTGTTGAGCCCAGATTCACCTCACATTCTTCCCCAATACAATGCTTCTGGTTGGCTCTCGGTCAATGTATTATGATTGCAACAAATGGAGAAATCATTTTCCTATTCCTGTGGATGATCTTTAACATTTTTAAAGGACACTACAATCTTCATGGATCCACAAGTTTGTAAAAGGCATCAAGACATATTTTCAAAATTTATATTTGGACATAATACTACCTATCTCACAATATAATTGTTGAGAGGGAGTGAGTGCTTCTTCCCTATTCTTGATGATTCCTTCATGTGAAGGATTAATTTAACAGTCCTATCTCCTCTCTGCCCTTTTACAGAGGCATTGAAATCATTATAAGGTTGGTTAATTCAGGAATATTAAATTCAGGTTGTTCTGTTCAGGCTCTGTTGCAATTAGGAATGGGCAGTCCACAGGATACATTGATCTGTACTGTCCCTCTAGGGGCAGGCTCCTCCCTTAATGGATGGTGACCTACTAGGCTCAGTACTGCTGTCTCAGTGGCTAAATTGGCCTCATCTGGGGTTAGGAAGCCCATTGGCTTTTCACCTAAGCTATGTGCTTGAACTCTTGATTTTATTAGTAAGAAAGATCATATTTTGAGAATTTTTTACTTTTTCCTTGACTTAAGTCTCAATTTTTTTCAGAACTGAGGTGGGGAACAGTGAGTTTCATATGTACAGGTCAGCATGTAGCCGGATTCTCACATAGAGAGACGGGACACTGGGACAGAGTCTTTTCTGTCCAGGAAGCAACTTATTCATAGTGCCAGCACTGGCTCAGTGGGTTCATACCCCTAAAACTGAGCCCCAAGCACAGTGGAGTATAGCCTTTTATGCAGTTTCTACTTCTTTGTCTCCCCTATATGGTGACATATAGTGTCACCATATGGTGACATATGGTACACAGTCCAAGTTACAGAGTCGAGTCAAAGCTCTGCATATGTGTATAGGAGTTGATTGGGCCACATTGCCTTCCTTTGTTCTGAGGAGGCCTCCACCACATGCCTTAGGGAGGGGGTCTGCCACAAGCACATTTGTTTTTCATATTCTAAAGAAGTCTCTGCTAAAATGGAGAGATTTTCTAGTCTCTGCCTAATAATTGTTAGCATTTTACCCTTCCCTTCAACTCCAAACTTTATAGAGATTTGCAAACCATAGTCCCAACTACTTATTAACCAAAATAATAAGATGTTGACAGAATAATGCTTTAATGTATGAAGTGAGTATAGCATCCCAGGCACAAATCCTTTTTCTTTTTTGTTTTTTAATTAATAGATTTAATTAGGTGGGGGCATTCTGAGGTTTTGCAGAAAAACTGAGCACAAAATATAGAGGGTCCCCCCCCCAGTTTCTTCTATTATTGTCATTTTGCATTAGTATGGTGTATTTGTTATAGTTGATGGGCCAGTGTTAATACGTTCTTTTTAACTTAAGTCAATAGTTTATATTACAGTTTATTCCTTTTTAAAAATTTTTCTTTAATGTTTATTTATGAGAGAGAGAGAGAGAGAGAGAGAGAGAGAGAGAGAGAGAGAGAGAATGAGAGGGGAAGGGGCAGAGGGAGAAGGAGACACAGAATCCAAAGCAGGCTCCAGGCTCTGAACTGGCAGCACAGAACCCAACATGGGACCCAAACCCATGAACTTCGAGATCATGACCTGAGCTGAAGTTGGATGTTCAACAACTGAGCCACCCAGGCACCCCTATTAGGGTTCATTCTTGTACATTTTATGGGTGTTGACAAATGTATAATGACCTGTATCTGCCATTATAGTATCATACAGAGTAATTTTACTGCCCTAAATATCCTATATGCTCCCCCTATTCATCCTTCATTCCTCAAACCAACCACTGATCTTTTTATCTTCTCCATGATTTTACCTTTTCCAGAATATATTATTTGAAGAATTAGTATAATATAGTATGTAGCCCTTTCAGATAGGCTCCTCACACTTCGCAATATGCATTTAAGTTTCTTCCATGTCTTCTATGTCAGCACGAAAAAGGAACATTTCTTTTTAGTACTGAAGAAAATTCCATTGTATGGATGTATCACAGTTTGTTTATCCATTTACACATTGAAGGACATCTCGGTTGTTTCCAAGTTTAACAATTATGAATAAAGCTGCTATAAACATTCACATGCAGGATTTTGTTTAGATATAACTTTTCAACTCTTTCGGATAGGTGCCAAGGAATGTAATTGCTGAACATGTGATAATAGTATGTTTAACTTTATAAGAAATGGTCAAGCTATCTTCCAAAGTGGCTATACGTTTTGCATTCCCACCAACAATGAATGAAAGTTCCTATCATTCCATATCCTTCCTAGCATTTGATGTTGTCAGTGTTGTGGATTTTAGCCATTGCAAGAGGTGTGCGCTGGTATTTCGTTGTTTTAACTTGCATTTCTATAATTGTATATGATGTTGAACATTTTTCTTATATCTTATTTGCCATCTTTATATCTTCTTTGGTGAGATGTCTGTTCATATCTTTTGGCCATTTTTAAGTAAGTTGTTTTCTTATTGTTGAGTTTTAAGGGTTCTTTATATGATATAGTCATTTATCAGATATTATGTGAATATTTTCTCTAAAGATTGTCTTCTTGTTCTCTAACAGTGTCTTTCACAGAAAACTAATTTTGAATTTTAGTGGAGTCCAATGTATCCATTTTTTCTTTCTTGGATTATCCTTTTGGTATTATATTTAAACAGT
Organism: Prionailurus bengalensis; assembly: GCF_016509475.1. Taxonomy (NCBI): domain Eukaryota; kingdom Metazoa; phylum Chordata; class Mammalia; order Carnivora; family Felidae; genus Prionailurus; species Prionailurus bengalensis. The sequence continues at coordinate 94,902,066 of NC_057355.1, forward strand.
TACCAAACTCAGGGTCAGCTAGATTTCTCCTGTGTTATCTTTTAGAAGTTTTGTAGCTTTGCATTTTACATTTAGGCCTATGATCTCTCTTGAGTTAATTTCTGTGAAAGGTGTAAGATCTGTCTCTGGATTCTTTTTTTTTTTTTTTTTTTTTTTTTTTTTTGCATGTGGATATCTCATTGTTCTGACATCATTTGTTGAAAAGACAGGCATAGCTTTTTATACCTATCATTTCTTTCTGAGAAAATTCTCTTTCCTCTCACCACTGCACATTTGACAGGTTCCACTGTCCAGTACCCAGGCTGTAACCAAGAAAATGACCAGAAGTTGATGCTTTATTGGTAATACGACAGGTATATGACACCAAGATAATATGACACCAAGGTATTTATTTGGATCAGTTTTTTAGGTTGTATAATGCTTGATGTCTGACACTCACATTGGCTCTGGCTACTTATTCACTGTTTAGACAAATCTTGTAATACAATTTCTATGTAAAATTCCTGTCAAAAAATCACATTAACAGTGAAAGCGTAGACTTTCTGCTGCTATTACAACATTGATTGGCATTTAAATTCAGGAATATGCCAAGAAATTGAAGCTGTAGGTCTCATTTTGAGAATAGAAGGGTCCTCACCAGTGTTTTTCAATGAGCATCAGTGTAATAACTGCATGATAAACAGCTAAGATAGTTGTTTAAAAACAGACTCATGTACTACACTCAGATCTAGTGAAATCTGGTCTGTGGGAGGTGATTCTATCTCTTAACTTTTGATTGGACATTTTCCAAATATCTTTTGAACTGAGAACCAGGGAAGCAACCCTGGCTAAAGACCTTATTTTCTGAGGGTACCAGGTATTTTTACCTATCTTGGCATTCAAGTGGCAGAATTCCAAGCTTGTATGTCCAGTGAAAGAAGTATGCCTGAGTATTTGCCTGTGTTTGTGCTCTAGGGGGAGGGTATCTTTATCTAGATGTCTCAGATGCATTTCACATTTAACTTTTCTGAAGATGGTTATATTATCTTTGTACCAAAACTATACCTACTGCAGTTTCTTTTTTAGTGATTAACATAAACACTGAGGTGCTCAAGCCAAAAACCTATAATTTTCTTTCTTTATCCAGCTGCAAGTTCTGCACTTGCTTATGTCTCCCTTAATTACCACTTAAGTATGTCCATTCTCCTCCCTCACATTCCTAGTGCTTTAGTTGAGCCCCCCGTCATTTTATGGCATATTTTACTGCAATGGCTCCCTCATCACTTCCTTCTCAATCCACCTTTCACACTGATTGTTGCTATAATACACTTTATACCATGCACATCTGCTGGTGTCATTAACCTGATTGAAATATTCTAATTTAAACTCATCAGCAGAGCAGAAATCTCTTCATGATCTTAGCTTTAACTATCCTCTTCAGCTTTATCTTCAATTACTCTTCCAAATTCACTGTTTCAGCCACAAATAATTAGTTCTATTTCTTTTAATATTTTCATTAATCTTGGTCTGAAGTATGTATTCTTTTTCTTATCCTGGCTGAAGATTTAACTCCTCTATGAAGGCTTCCCTGATAGACATTTGCCCTCCCTATTTAACAGTGCTCCTCTGTGCTGTCAGAGTACCTCCTAGCACTTGCCACATTTGATTGCAGTTGTTTATTTGGCTGTTTCACCACTTCAGCCAATGGAACTCCTAGAACAGTGAATTTTTTGGTAAAAATTTCCCTGTATAATGGTTGCATGAAAACTTTATTCTCTGCTGCAGCACACATTTCAATTTCAGACAGTGTGAAAGCTCATGAACTTGAGCAGAAAGGCTATACAACTACAGAAGAAATAAAATGTTCAAAAATGCAACATTTTAAATAAATAGATAAGCCCACAGGAAGGGAAGCAGTATATACACAGTCCAAAATGGGAATAGGCCTATGAAAGAGAGCAGTATTATCAAGCTGATGTTGTACCTGTGCTGAAGGAAAATGTGTTGGAGTTGAGGTTCTTAATCTACAACATTGAGGCCTAGATTTCAGTGCCTAGAGAGACAAAAGGAGGCTGTGGCCTTGGGAAGTAGTGAGATTGAGATCTTTAGTTAGTCATGATCTTTGAGTGGCTACAAACTTGGCAAAAAGTTGGACTACATATTGTGTTTGCTGGCACAGAAACATAAAAACACTTGTGTCTTTCCTAGATCACAGGTAAATATAATTAGTCATCCCTAATTATTTAAAGCCATAGACCTAACATGTTGTAGGTTTTGGGTTAAATATGCAATATATGCATTGTTCAGCAATTCCCACACTGAGAAATTAATATAAAATTGGCCCCAGAGAAATTTTCACAGGTAAAACATTCCAAAGTTGGACAGAAGCAAACATTGAACACTTGGGGAAGACATGCCCTCATCCAGGCAGAATGGGCTTCCCATAGATTGAAGATAAATCCACGATGCAAATTTAAGGAGCAATCCAAAATTAAGGAACATAAAATTTAATAATCAAGAATCAGTGAGGGGCAGCTATAGCAAAGCAGAATTAGACCCCTCTAAGAGATTTGAAGTAAATGTGTTTTAAGTTATTAAAAATACCAGCTGAAACAATAATAAGATACCATGATAAAAATAGTAATATTTGAAACATAACCAAATATTCTCCTATAAGTAAGAAATAGTCACTAAAATAAAATAAAACCATAATAAATGAGTTGAGCAGCATAATAAATACAACTGAAGTAGAAATTCATGAATGGGAGTATAAATCTGAGAATCTTCTTACAAACAAAACCTAACTTAAAAGAATGCAGGAGCACACAGATAAATCATTTGTATTAGAGACATTAAGGTCAAGATTGCATTGATTAGAGAATGTCCTAACAAAGACATTTTAGTTACCTTTTTTGTGAGGGGTGAGAGGAGGAGCAGAGAGAAAGAGAGACAGAGAATCCCAAGGAGGCTCTGTGCTATTAGCACAAAAACCAATGTGGGGCTTGAACTCACAAACCGTGAGATCATGATCTGAGCCAAAATCAAGAGTTGGCTGCTCAACCGACTGAGCCACCCAGGTGCCCCTTAGCTACTTCTTTAAATATGAGTTCACTTGGTGAATAAGGGAAGTAAAGCCATTAGGGACAAGGGAATGGATTGTGCAGGTGCATAGAGATACAGAGACTTAAAGAGATGGAAAAAGTGAAAATAGAATGTCAGAGACATGGAGGATAGCATGTGAAAGTCCATCATATGTGTGGTAGAAATTCTAAAAGTAGAAAACAGGTAGTATAGGAAAGAATATTTGAAAAGATAACAGCATCAGATTCAGGAATTAAAGCAACTCCAAAGTACATACATGGAAATAAATGCACACTTAGATGCATTTTAGGGAAACTGCAAAATGTCAGATATAAAGAGATCTGAAAAGTAACTTGAGGGAAAATGTGACTCACAATGGAACAACAATTAATCTTAAAGCATACATCTCAACAGCAAAATTCAGTGACAGAGGAAACAGCATATTGAAGCATTGATAATATCTAAGTATAGATAAAAAATATTTGTCAAAATAGAATGTTATATCTAGCTAAAATATTGTTCCTGAAAGAGCACAAAATAGACATGGGCAGAAATGGAGAGTGTTTACTTTTAACTGACCCTGACTGCATTCCTTTCTTAAGCAGAACATATTTTAAGATCAGGGAACCTAATGAATGTCTTTTCTATGCCAGGCACAGTCTAGGCATTTGGGATATATCAGTAAACAAAGCAAAGATCCCTTCCATCCTGAAGTTCTCATCCTAGTAGGGGGAGAGAGACAATACAAAACTAGCCCTGATTTAATAATGGTATGTTAGAAGATAATAAATGTTATGGGGGGGAAAAAGAGAGTAAATAAAGTTGATGGGAATGATGGGATGTTGGGAGGGAGTGTGTCCCAATACTAAGATGATTGGGATCAGCCCCATTTAAACAAAGCTTTGAGGTGGGAAGAGGGTCAACAAAATAGTTATCTGAGAGAAGGAGAATAGGCAATATAAAAGCCCTACAGCAAGATCATAAGTGGCATCTTCCAGGAACAGTGGGAAGGTTGGCATGACTGGAACAAGTCAGTAAGGTGATGGAAGAGTAGACATTGCAAGGTTTTGAAAAGAAGAATGATATGATCTGACATTTGTATTTAAAATTTCACTCTGATTACCATGTTGATGATGGACTGAAAGGGGCAAAGGAGACCAGAAGACTAAGAGGTCATTGTGGCAGTCAAGCCAAGAGATAATGGATGGCTTGGGCCAGAGTGAACTCTATTCCTAATGAAAGTGTCTGTGGTCAATAGACAACATGTTGAGTAAATAAATGAATAAATTCCTTACAAGTATACAGTTTTCCAAGTGTAGAGAAATATACTCCTGATATATAGTCTGTTAGATTCAGAAAAAAATTAATTATAAATACCAAATATATATGGATATTTAAATTATTCTATCAACATTAGTGCTTCATATGACATTAGTCATGGCATTAGTGCTTCATATATATGTAGTCTTGAGTAGAAAATAAAAAAAAGATTAGGACATTCTAAGGAGGTTTTCAGCATTGTTTTGAAGTTAAGATATTACCACATAAAATGTGGTAAAAAAGTCTAGAATATAGAAGGAATATTTAATTTATAGATGTATACCCAGAAAACATTTCTCAGTTCTGGTTTACCGTGTATCTTCATTTCCTCACAATATTCATAAACCTTCTAGAGCATCAAAGAATCAAAGGTAACTATGATAGAGGAAACTATGCCAGTAGAGGCAACTATGCATATTTAATGAATAAACAAATAATTGGGTAACATAGGGCCATCAACCAAGGACTTTCACACCTATGATCTCATATTGATGAAGTTGTGGCATGATGGTGGTGGGGTTTGGAGCCAATGACCAAGAAAGAATTCTTGAAGATATTTTTGGTGCAAAAAGGTGATTTTATTAAAGCATCAGGACAGGACCCATGGGCAGGAAGAGCTGCACTGGGGTTGTGACAAGTAACTCATTCTATACCCTCAGGTTGGGAGGGGGTTAGAGACAGTGTAACTCTCTAAGGAATTTTGGAAGCAAGGATTCCAGGACCTTGATGGACTAGCTATTGCTATGGAAATACCATTTATTACCATTCAGTAAGACCTCAGTCATGAGACCCTTCAGATGTATATCAGGGGGCCATTAGTTTGGAGTATGATTGCCAGCATATATCATGGTGTAGTTGAGATAAAGGAATTTTCCAAAGGAATTTTTATGTTTTAAAATAAACTTATAGGATCCTGGGGTGGGGAGGGTGTTCAGTATAATATCAAGCCAAGATTCCCTTTTTCTCCCTTTTTCCCTAGCAAAGTGTCATCATCAGTGCAGCTGAGCTCCTAGAGGGAGGTCACTCTGCCTGTTTCAAGGACTTGTCAAAGGCCTGTAAGGGAATTTAATTTCATTTGCCTTTGTTTCCCACATCACCATGGCAAGCACTTAAAACCCCCTTACATTTTGATGAGGGTGATATTAGTGCTCCAGGAAACAGAGTCATAAGTTTCTGGAGATTAGGCTATGGATAAGATGGCCTTTTTCTTGCAGTTTACTAAGTTAAGCACAAACTGAAGGAGACTCCTGTCCTGCATAACTGTAATCTCTATCAGTCAACCATTTGCTTTCTTTCCATTCCCCTGCTCTTGGGCAACCAGGAGTGTCCAAGGAATATCACATACATTCCAACTGGTGGGGGCGGGGGGAGCGGGGAAGGAAGGTGTGCTATTAGCCTGTACTTTGCCCTCAGCTTGCCCCATGCTCCCTCATCAATATGATGCTCATCAAATTCCTATGAAAAAGATTGAGCAGACACCAATTTTATCCCAAACTTATAAAGGAGGTACTGAGATTCAGAGAGGAAAGTAATTTTTCATATCTCATATCACTGGGAATACATCATGAGGTGGAACTTAAATCAGATTTCTAGACTCCTGAACTTGATTTTCTGCCTCTACACCACAGCTCTGATTAGACTTGGTCATCAAGACACAACATGTTGAGGGTCAGAGTTGGGTATTGGAAACAACCCTGCCCCCAAAGTTTGTTATCACAGCCACTGTCATGGTAGCTGACTCCTCACCCCCCTACACTACGCACACACACACACACACACACGCACACGCACACACAGACACAGACACATACACACACACATGCCTAAAGCCTTATAAAATAAGGGAAGCTGTGTCCAAGAGCAGGGACATGTGATAAATATATGAGATTCCATTTTGTGCAACTTTGATCCCTTTTTAAAAGATATTTGTGTAGATGAACAGCCATTATTACACTGTAGCTGAGAGTAATTATATTTTGGGCTCTGCATCATTAAATCTTATTGTCTATGTTGGAACCTCATTTTCACTAATACCCTCTTCAAAACATAAAAATTTAATTCAATGAAAATTCATTTAAGTTTGTTTGGGTATTATGAATCCTGGCTTCCCTAAATACATCAATGTTTGCAAAAGCTAATCTGAGTGTGGGATGTGAACTTTAATCACTGAAATTCTACATTACTTGTGAAACTAAAATATGAAAGGTGTGACCCAGTTTCTCTGGGGATCTGTTTGTATACCATCAAGTTGATTGGCTCTGTAGAATTGGAATGTAAATTTATCTAGGTTTGGTTGAATTAAACATATCTTTTACTTGGGTTTGTCTATATTAGTTTTAGGCTAAAAGCCTGGGGAAAAGATTTTCTTAAAACTAGGTTACTTTTGCAAGTAACTTTTCCCTAAAATCAGTTTGTTTTCTACCATCCAAAGAAAATTAACAGGAGAACTACAATTGCTTTATGATGTGAAAACTATTAAACCTATATGTGCTTGCTCTGAAAGGCAAAATACTACTCAGGATTACAGATGCATATGCAGTGTTTATTTGATACCAACATTCAACTGTGTTTAAGAATTGCTATATTATCAGGGCACCAGCGTGGCTCAGTCAGTTAAGCATCTGACTTCAGCTCAGGTCATGATCTCACAGTTCGTGAATTCGAGCCCTGGGTCGGGGGTCTGTGCTGATAGCTCAGAGCCTGGAGCCTGTGTCTCCCTCTCTCTTTGCCCCTCCCCTACTTGCACTCTGTCTCTCTCTCTCTCTCTCTCTGTCTCTCTCTCTCAAAAATAAGTAAACATTAAAAAATTTTTTAGGGGCGCCTGGGTGGCGCAGTCGGTTATGCGTCCGACTTCAGCCAGGTCACGATCTCGCGGTCCGTGAGTTCGAGCCCCGTGTCAGGCTCTGGGCTGATGGCTCAGAGCCTGGAGCCTGTTTCCGATTCTGTGTCTCCCTCTCTCTCTGCCCCTCCCCCGTTCATGCTCTGTCTCTCTCTGTCCCAAAAACAAATAAACGTTGAAAAAAAAAATAAAAATAAATTTTAAAACAGGATTGCTATGTTATGTAGAATTATATTAAAATTAGAAACCTGACTTGAAAATTTGTGTTCATTTGGCAACCCATAACACAGTCACTCCAAATTTCTCCCTAAATACCTGTAATGGAAAAGCAAAAGATGACTTTACCACACTGAAAATGAGCTTTAAAAAAGCTGTTAGAACAGTGCTTTGCCCTGATATGGCCTTTGCACATTCAGTTCCCTCTGTATTTCTCCTCTATACTATTCATCTAGGTAATCTCCACTCTTCCTTCAAATTTCAGATCAAAGGGAGATTTCCTTAGGAATATATTTTCTGACCTACCCGTCACCACATCCCCTATCCTGGCATTTTATGGAACATTTATGTAAAGTAACTCTTTTACTGTCTAATTTAATATTTGTTAATATGATTGCTTGGTTAATGACTCTCCAAACTGTACTATACACTTAGTAAAGAACTGTATTTTTAGTCACCATTATATCCTTAACATAAAAAAAATGTCTGGCATAAAATAGTTTCTCAATAAACTATTGAGAAATGAATGACTGACATTCATTGAGAATGTGAATGAATGACTGACATTCTATTGAGAAATGGACATAGTAATAATGAATAAATGAATAAATGGTGGCTAACATAGTATTTTTCTTCTCTATATTAATATGATGCTCAGTTATGGTTTCTGAAATTGCAGGTGGACATGGTTTTCATGTGATCCCTACATGCTTATATATTGACCATATAATGAGTACTCCCTAATGGCTTTGGTAGAAGAGAGTGAAAACTATGTGTAGCTGAACCTGGAATAGCACAAATGTTTCACAAATCCAGTTAAGACTTAGGAGAATGAATAGACAAAACTATGAAACAAGTTAATGTAGAAAATTCCTACAAGAACCCACGCTTAATTTTTTAAAAGTGCCTATTTCAATGGATATACCTGAGATGACTGTCTACCTCAAGCTGTACCAAATACAAATTGGGGCAATTTTACTGTGCTATTTTCACATTTTTATTGGGCCTAGGTACTGTTTTCTTTCACAAGTTTCCCCTTGCAATGCTTTTTTTATAGCCCTTCAGATTCGATAACATCCAGAATACAATAGAGCCATAGGTAGAGAAGGGCTATTGGGACTGGGCTTCTTGATGAGAGGTTAAATTCTCCCAAGCCAGCCCCCAGAGCAGAACATACTGAGCCACAGAAGCAAGGCATTCTAGAGATCTTATGTTTTCACATGCTCAGCACAAAATATCGAAGTGGGGTAGGATAAGTGACTTACAAGGTTAGCACAAGAGAGCCATGTGAATATCAAAAGACAAGTATTAGACTGAAATCGGGTCAGCATCCAAATGGACAGATAAATAGGATGAAGGCTAACTATCCACCCTGCTTGTGCTTAAGCACAGACTATAAATAGAGCTAACTCCCTTGAGAATGAGTTGAGGGGAAGGAGAGAAGGAGAGAAAGAAAAGGAGGAGGAGTAGGAATGTATGTGTGTGTGTGTGTGTGTGTGTGTGTGTGTGTGTGTGTGTGTGTAAATATGCAAAAACAAAATTTATAGCTAAAATACAATATTGCCCTACCAGAAAAAAAGGGAAAATAATTTCTGAATAAAGAGGACATAGTTTCAAAATCTTTTTGTTGAAGAAACTTGAAGAAAATCTCAGAAAATATACTGTTATTATCCATTGTATATAAGCCCTCTAGCTATGAAATAGGAAAACGTCATAAGAAGAGAAAACTCAGAAATAAAAATATCATGAGATTAAATTGAGAAGTGGATGATGCAAGAAAGAATTAAAAAGTAAAGATGTAACAGCAACATGGAAATCCAAAATGTTGCAAAGATCAAACTTGAGAGGCCCTCTTAGATGTAGTAGAAAAGGTCGAAGAGAAAATACAATGATCAATATGGAGGGAAAAGCTTCTTGATTCATTTTAAAAAATCCCAGTGTACTTGAGAAGAAAATTGAACCAGAGGAAATGATTATACCCAATATTGAAGAAAGTAGTCATAAACTGAAAAGATCTGACCATCCAGATTGAAAAGCTTACCTTGCTATAGGCAAAAATCAATAAAAAGAGAGTGCAAATTAGATATGTCTGACAAATATTTGGATTATAAGGGGAGAAAATAAAATCCATTGGTTTTAGAGTAGAAAAAGCAACATTATTGAAGAAAGAAGTTATATTGGTCTCACAGATCCTCTCTTTAAAGCTAATGACTGGAATATAACAGAGGACATATATGATTTTGTCCTAATTATTTTATCCAGAAAACTTGTCTTTCATGTGAATACAACAGATATTTTCAGACATGCAAGAACACATAAAATATACTAGCTCTTTAAAAAATTACTTAAAGATGTAGTCACGCTGAATAGAGCTTGATCTTAAAGTGGAAGAAAAGGAACTTTGTTGTTGGAGTTTCTTCTAAATCCTTCACCACATAGAGGAAACTCAAAAGATGAAGTTTTTCATATTTTAACATTAAATATGTCTAACATTTAACATTATATATGTAGAGGCCTCTTTTAGCCAACCATCTTGAACAGTGGAAACCTAAGTATGGTGAAAGGGCCTACTTTGGTCCCATAGCTAAATACAAACAGGTCCATTAGGCCACCCACCTCAAAGTATCCATGAGCCCTAGCTGACCAATGGGTTACTTACACACAGACACAGGTACCAAAAAAAAAAAAAAAAAAAAGGAAAATTCCATACATTCTCATACTTCCTCACCTTTCCCCCACTTCCCCTACTCCACCCCATCCTCTAATACCACCCCCACCCCAGCCTTGTGGCAGCCTCTTCTTTGCTATCCTGTCCACTGCTCCCTTGTGATGTATTCACTCAACTTCTATCTCCTTTGTTCTGCCTTGGGTGAATTCTTTTACCACCTGTGCCACAAGTCTCCACCTGATAGAGTCACCCCACACTTGGTGTCCCCCCATGTGATTGGGAGGCCCCCACATTGTAGGGCAGGCTAACAAATTTGGCCTACAGAGTAAAAGAAAAAAAATAAAGAAGAAAAGTAAAGAAAATAAGGCACAAAGATCATAAAATAAATGCATTGAGAAAAGACTAAAGATAAAATTATCAAAGTGTAAATGAATTTTAGACTCTGATAGAAGTTTAATAATAGATAAATTAAAATAACAATTTTTAATCTCATAGTAGCTTTGAGAAACCTATATAAAATAATGCTGCATAAGATTAAACATTAAACATTGGCAAAAACAGGTGTGCCTGGGGCATTCAGTCAAGTGTCCGACTTCAGCTCAGGTCATGATCTCAGAGTTCGTGAATTTAAGCCCTACGTGGGCTCTGTGCTGACAGCTCAGAGCCTGAAGCCTGCTTCGGATTCTGTGTTTCCCTGTCTCTTTGCCCCTTCCCCAGTCACACACACTCTCTCCCTCTCACTCTAAAAATTAATAAACATTAAAATTTTTTTAGTTGGCAAAAAAATATTAAGTAAATACAAAATCATAACCAATAATAAAAGGACTAAAGAATTAAGTAATCAAGACTGAATATAATTCAAGTCAACAAAATTAAATGTGATAAAAGACTCCATTTATATTGTCATAAATGCCACAAAAAGTTAAAATAATCATGATCCTTTCGTCCTGAATAATCAAGCATCAAAATATAAAGCAAAATATCATAGGATTAATACACAGAAATAAAAATTATGGGTGACTTTAATATACCTCTTTATTTTTAAAATTTAAGGTAGATAAAAATAAGTGATGATATAGAGTTTGTACAATGTAATTAATAAGGTGAAACTAATAGATTAATAACAAATTCACAAGCCAGTATCAGAGACTAGAGTTTTTTTATGTTTATCATTAACAAACTTATTATATGCCAGGATATTTATGTGACTAGAAGAAAATGAAAAAGTAAGATATGAGGGAGATGATGTTAGACAGGTAGGCATGAAACTGATTATTCATTGCCTGATAGATCCGGGTAAATAATTTGAATTTAATTTTAATTGCAATGGAGGACATAAAAGGGTTTCAGAGGGTTTTGAAATAATCTGAGGTGCATCTAGTCTTCCAAGAGCAGGTTAAGTAGGCAATTAAATATGCAAGTGGAATTCAGGGAAAGTTTTGGATTACAGAGTCCATATTGGGAATCATCAGCTTATACTTACAACCACAAGAATGGATGAGCAAAGCAAGAAAGAAAGTCTAGTAAGAAGAGAAAAACAATGTAAAGACAAGTCTTGGAGCATTCCAACATTAAATTTAAGAGGATGTGGCATCTACCAGTGAAGGCTTAGAAATCATTAGAAAAGCAAAGAGAAAATTAGATCAATTTTCGGGTCACTCAAGTTAAAAATACATGTATTTCAAGAAGGAGGAAGAGCCACATGTGTAAATATTGCTAAGAGTTTAAGATGAGGACTAAGAACTGACTATTGGATTTAGTAATTTATAGGTCATGAATAATCTTGATGTAATCATGTTTGTTGGGTTTATGGTAATGGAAGTTTAACTGGGACAGAGTAAGAATAATAAAGAAGAGAGAAGGGTGACATTAAGTATACATAACTTTTTTGAGAATGTTAAGTAATGTGATGGAAGTTAATATGGCTATGGAGTCATGGGCAACATTTTCTTAAGTTGAAAGTTATGATAGCATGTTTGCAAGCTTATGGGAATGATCCTGAGAAGAATGACCTGATGAAATAGAGGGCGGAGGAGCTATTTTCAAGAAAGAATTTTCAGATAGATAAGATGAGTGAACAAATAGGAAGATCTTAATGGAATACTAGCTGTCTATCCATTGTACTGGAAGAAAATGCAGAGTCATATGGGAACACATGAAAGTAGGTATGGCAGTGGGAGAATGTGGATATTTTCTTCTGATAGGTTATTTTTTCTCCAGTAAAATAAGTGCTTAGGGCATTGTTGAGGGTAAGAAATAGAAAGGATTAGTTAGAAAATTTAAAAGATTATTATTGAAGTTGTCACCTTTTAGAGTGGAGAAGTGAATTAAATAGTGAAATTATTAGGTTTCTGGTTAGTCCCTAGGGCCCTCTTGAGTTTTGTAAGCTTATATTGAAAGTGAGACTTAACAGCATGGTTGCTTGCTAACTCACAGCCATATTCAATGAATTTGGTGCAAACACAGAATAGATCCAGAACTGGTTATCTCTAAGGTTGGAGGTGCAAATTTTACAAGTGTGGAAAGCTGAATAACATTCCTACCTCTAAAGATGTCCACGTCCAAACCCCTGGAACCTATGTACGCTACTTTATATGGCAAGAGGAATTTTGCACATATGATTAAATAAGAAAAAAAGGGATTTTGCACAAATGAGATGGGGGACTATTTTAGATTACCCAGATATGCCTGACATAATCATAGGACTCCTCATAAGAGAGAGTCAGGAGATCTGAGCAGGGCAAAGGCAATGTGAAGATTCAAGCAGAGGTTGGAACGATGCATCTAGGAGCCAGGGAGCGCCAAACACTCTCTAGAGGCTGGAACAGTCAAGGAATGGATTTTCTCCTGGAACCACCAGCAGGAATCAGTTCTTCTGACACCTTGATTTCAGACTCATGAGACCAATTTTAGACTTCTGACCTCCAGAACTGTCACAGAATAACTTCGTGTTGTTGTCAAACACCAAGCTTGTAGCAATTTGCTACAGGAGCAATAGGAGACTGATAAACCAGATGCCTTCAGTGCAGGAAGAGAGGGGCAAGGCAGTTAAGGTATGCTGCAGTGGAATGATCATAATGATAGTATGGAGGGAAATCAGAACATGGGGAGCAGTGAAAAGATGTTATAACATAGTAGAAATAACAAAAGTATAAAAATGGGGAGAAGAGGAAAGGAAAAGAGAAAAGAACTCATATGAAACCTAAAATACACATAGCAGAGAGTTAAAGGATAAATAACAAAATAGACAGCTCTGGGCATAAACAAATATAGGAAACAGGAATAAAAATATAAACCTTTTTTAATTATGAAAAGACATAAAAATGAAAGGCAAAATATACCATATAAAGAAGAAATAGCAATTATAACACACATCATAATGATAACAAAATTATATGACAGAGTTAAAAGTCTCTATCATATATTGTATTCAAAATCCACCTAAAATAGGGATAATGGAAGACTAAACATAAAGATGGACAAAAGCAATATTTTGGTTTATTAATCACAAGAAACGGGTTGCAATCCTTAAAGTAGAATCCAAACTAAAAAGTATAAAAGATCACATAAAGGGCACCTTCTAATGCTAAAAGATATCATTTACAAAGAAGATATAATAGTCATGAACATCTGTGTACCAACAAACACATCAATTCCTTTAAAAAGTAGAAACTACAGTGATGCCTGGGTGACTCAGTCAGTTAAGTGACTGACTTCAGCTCAGGTCATGATCTCATGGTTCATGAGTTCAAGCTCATGTCAGGCTCTGCCCTGACAGCTCAGAGCCTGAAGCCTGCTTCAGATTCTGTGTCTCCCTCTCTCTCTGCCACTCCCTGCTTGCACACTCTCTCTTTCTCTCTCAGAAATAAATAAACATTTTTAAAAATTTTTAAAAAAGAGAGAAACTATAGGAGTTGCAAAGATAAATGAGTAAATGCACTACTAATAAAATAATTTTGTTCACTGCTCTCAATACAAGACAGATTTTGACATATATGTATGAATCCTATGTGATTCCACAAATTTGAAATTATGCAAGATCTTATCAGTATATAAACTGTTAATTTTTGTGATTACATATTCTGTCTGACATGTGAAATTAAGTTCCTTGTTTAGAGCTATATTTGTGGTTGTATGTGTGCACATGTAACTTTAGACAGATATGTGATTTCCTGGCCCTTGTAACCTGTAGGAAATGTCTATCAATCATCAAAATAAGATACTCGATCTACATGTTGACTTTTGCCCCAAATAATTAAATTAAATTATTAGTCCTGATTAATCCTAGTTTTCCAATAGCATAAAATCTCTCATGGGAAAAACTGAGATAAACACATCAATTAGTTTAAAAGAAAGAAGCGGCCAGTTTAGATTCACATTGCACTTCAAGATATCGACCCACACATTTTTTAATAGCTCCTCTGACTCCTCTTTCAATGCAACCTTGAATCATGCTGTGCACTGATCCAAAATGACATTTCAAAGTCTTTTGCTCCATCAGTACCCTTCTCTCTATCATGTCTGATGCTTACAAGAAATACTGTCAGACATTCTGAGAACTATCTATCACCCGGCAGTCAGATGAATGCAGAATCAGATAATTTAAATCGTGTACATGCTGAACAAAAGATAATCCATTTGGGGAAGGAGAGGTTAAAAAAAAAAAGTCACTCCAGTTCTGATAATGTCCAAAGCAAGCAGCAAATCCTACATGTTCTGATTGGATAAAATAATATATTAGACATTTAAGAAGCTTCTTTCCTAGTCACATGTTATTCTGAATGACAATTTTAAGGCAAAACTACCATGATAGAAGCCTCTAAAACATAAAAATTGGGCAAGAGACCTTTTTATTCATCTTTAGGGGATTTCTCATGAGCCTTTCCAGAATAATTTCAGGTTAGGTGAAAAGGTTATATAGAAACAAAACTGGAATTATATATTGACATGTGTATTGTGATTCTCTCTCTGTAATCCCACTCATGACCTTTCTTTAAACAGTGAAAAAGATCACCAACCTACCTCTCTATCCTTACTTAAGTTATATATGTTCACGTTATTTAGTACTCTTCTTTTTTCTTTTTTATTCTATTTCTCTCCAGCTTTGGCCATTTTTTTCTTTTTCATTATTTTTTTTCTCTTTCCCCTTGCAGTTGACTATTTCTAACCTGACCCTGTCTCTCTAACTGTGTCTCTCTCTTATCCCACTTATTGGACTCTGTGCATGTGCTATGTGTTTGTCTTTCTGTGCCTCAGCTTACTTAGTTCCCTTTACCAGGTGCCTTTACCCACTACTATTTTTGATATTAAAAATTCTGACAATCTATCAGATCCCATCTCCTTCCTAAAGCAATTGCAGCTAATTATTCTTTCCTCCTTTTTCCCTTCTAAAGTACTCATTTCCTGATTTTTGTATGGATATTTTCTTTTGTTTTGTATTGTTTTATATCTGTACATCCCCTATCCCCAAATAGAGAGATGGGGCAATTTTCTACTTATTCTCAAAAGTTGGATTAAGCATGTGTTCAGTAATTTTTTTGTCATTATGCCCCAAAATTCTGCCATAATGCCATAAGTGAAATGTATCTATGTTAATTAATCTTGTGGCATAATTTTAATAGAATCCAAGATATCATTGATCTCTGACTTGAGGAAAAAGACTGGTTAAGTAGTATTAGGAACAAAATATAATGGCAAAGGAATCTGTCTTCAACATGTTTCTGATATTTGAGAATTATTGTAGCTATAGGGAAAAAAATCAACCAGACAATTTACACAAAATAAAAAAAAATCTTTTCCAAAATTAAAAAAAAAAACTCCTTTTGATGGATGCAGTCGTTTTGGGGATATTACACTCTGTCAACAACAGAGCTATTTTGTCAGTTACTTTATAGATGTAGGAAGGCCATTCCTACTTCAGCATATACCCTATCGTATGAGACAGTTTCTCAATATTCCATTGTATCTTCCAGAGGCACTTAAATTAAATCTTCAGTATATTAGTCAACCTTTAAGCCCTACCTAACAACACATAAACAGAAAGTAATACACGATTCAATTGACAGTATTGTAAAGTCATGGCTGGGATACTATGGAATGATATACATCAGTAAAAATTTTGAGTTTACACTAAAAAAATTAAATAATTTTTTAATTACACTCAAAAAAAATAATTTTTTCTGCTTGTAGTCCATCCATATGTACCATTATGAATCTTGAGTTAAAGAGGAGGCTAAGAAGTAGAAATAGGAATTGTGTGGGTAAATTTTGTTTTTGTTTTTTGCTTAGTTTTTGTTATTCTTAGGTTGTCATGCTTCTTTGGGTTGTATTATGAAACAGAATGGCCATGGTATTGCGGCTCAGACAACTCCACTACGCTCATGGTGTAGCTGCCATAAGTTCACATCTAGAGAAGCAGTAGTAGGAGCACCTGGGTGGCTCAGTCACTTACGTGTCTGGCTTCAACTCAGGTCATGATCTTGGGGTTCGTGAGTTTGAGCCCTGTGTCAGACTCTGTGCTGACAGTTCAGTCTGGACCCTGCTTCAGGTTCTGTGTCTTGCCCCTCCCCTGCTCATGCTCTCTCTCTCTCTCTCTCAAATAAATTTAAAAATATTAATTAAAAATTTTTTAGAGAAGCAGTAGTAGCATTATTTTACTGTTCCTCCTACCACCCTTGTGTTACCCTGCTGAAGGGTACTTTATTTCCTTCTGATGGGAAGGAAAAAAAGCAGAAGCTGCTTATTACTGCCCCTAGTCAAGATTCCTTTTCCTGCTGACATCTTTAGATATTACATTCTGTGATATTTAGAATGCTACTTTATAACTTTATGCTTTATAATTGTCCCAACTGTATAGAGTTAAAAAAAGCACTACTATGCAAAAACCAATAAATATACATGAGCATTAAATATTATCCATTTATCTACTAAATACATTTTAAAGTTCTGTGCTAGAAGTTATGACAAAATTAATAATCTAGTAAGGGTGGTAGGGAAAAGTGTGAATAAATAACACTTATATAAGGTTAAATAGATGTCCCTCAAAAGAGATACAGCAATTATGTTACTTAAACTGTACTTGTGGTAGTGAGAACTGAAAGAAACTAGTGGAGTTTTT
The DNA here is from genome assembly GCF_016509475.1 of Prionailurus bengalensis. Lineage (NCBI taxonomy): Eukaryota > Metazoa > Chordata > Mammalia > Carnivora > Felidae > Prionailurus > Prionailurus bengalensis. The sequence continues at coordinate 94,919,286 of NC_057355.1, forward strand.
TAAAGGGTATACTTAGAAAGAAGATGAGTCAAACTGTTTAGAGAGTAGATCTTAAGTGTTCTCACCACAGGCACATGCGGACACACACACACACACACACACACACACACACTAATTATGGGAGTGTTAACTAACCAGCTTTGAATGACACACTGGACCAGATGGAGTTAACAGATATATTCAGAACATTTCATCCTAAAACAACAGAATATACATTCTTCTCGAGTGCACATGGAACATTCTCCAGAAAAGATCACATACCAGGACATAAATCAGCTCCCCCAAAATACAAAAAGATCAAGATTATACCATGCATATTTTCAGAACACAACACTATGAAACTTGAAATCAACCACAAGAAAAAATTTGGAAAGACCATGGATATTTGGAGATTAAAGAGCATCCTACTAAAGAGTAAATGGGTTAACCAAGAAATTAAAGAGGAAATTAAAAAGTACATGAAAGCCAATGAAAATGATAACACCACAGCCCAAAACCTCCGTGTTGCAGCAAAGGTGGTTATAAGAGGGAAGTATAGGAGTGCCTGGGTGAAGCGTTAAGCGTCTGACTTCAGCTCAGGTCATGGTCTCACAGTTCGTGGGTTTGAGCCCCGCGTTGGGCTCTGTGCTGACAGCTCAGATTCTAGAACCTGCTTCAGATTCTGTGTATCCCTCTCTCTCTGCCCCTCCCCAACTAGTGACCTGTCTCTCTCAAAAAATAAAATCAAAATGTTAAAAAAATAATAATAATAAAAAGAGAACTCTAAGAGGGAAGTATAAAGCAATCCAGGCCTTCCGAAAATAGGAAGAAAGTTCTCAGATACAAAACCCAACCTTACACCTTGAAAAGCTGGGAAAAAAACAGCAAATAAAACCCCAAACCAGCAGAAGATGGGAAATAATAAAGTTAGAGTGGAAATCAATGATATTGAAATAAAAAAATAAAAAATAAAAAAATTAATCAACGGTAGAACAGGTCAATGAAACCAGGAGCTTGTTCTTCAAAAGAATTAACAAAATTGATAAACCCCTGGCCAAATTGATCAAAAAGAAAAAAGGAAATGGCCCAAATAATTTATGAATGAAAGGAGAGAGACCACAACCAACACCACAGAAATACAAACAATAATAAGAGACTATTATGAGCAATTACATGACAATAAATTGGACAATCTGGAAGAAATAGACAAATTCCTACAAACATGTATACTACCAAAACTGAAACAGGAAGAAATAGAAAATTTGAACAGACCCATAACCAGTAAAGAAATTGAATTAGTAATCAAAAATCTCCCCCAAAACAAGAGTCCAGGGCTGTATGGCTTTCCAGGGGAATTCTACCAAACATTTAAAGAAGAGTTATCACCTACTCTTTTGAAGCTGTTCCAAAAAATAGAAATGGAAGAAAAACTTCCAAACTCATTCTATGAGGCCAGCATTGTCTTGATTCCAAAACCAGACAAAGACCCCAGAAAAAAGGAGAACTACAGACCAATTTCCCTGATGAACATGGATGCAAAAAGCCTCAATAAGATACTAGCAAACCAGATCCAAGAATAAATCAAAAGAATTATTCACAATGATCAAGTGGGATTTATACCTGGATGCAGGGCTGGTTCAATATCTGCAAATCAATCAATGTGATACATCACATTAAAAAAAGAAAGGATAAGAACCACATAATCCCCTCAATAGATGCAGAGAAAATATTTGACAAAATAAAGCATCCTTTCTTGATAAAAACCTTCAAGAAAGTAGGAATAGAAGGATTGTACCTCAAGATCATAAAAACCATATATGAAAGACCTACCAATAATACCATACTCAATGGGGAAAAAGTGAGAGCTTTCCCTCTAAGGTCAGGAACATGACAAGGATGTCCACTCTCACCACTGTTATTCAACATAGTGTTGGAAGTCCTAGCCTCAGCAATCAGACAACACAAAGAAATAAAAAGCATCCAAATTGAAAGGAGGAAGTGAAACTTTCACTCTTCACAGACAACATGATACTCTGTGTTGATAACCCAAAAGATTCCACCAAAAAACTGCTAGAACTGATCCATGAATTCAGCAAAGTTACAGGATATAAAATCATAGCACATAAATCGTTTGCATTTCTATACACCAATAATGAAGCAGCAGAAAGAGAAATCAAGGAATCGGTCCCATTTACAATTGCACCAAAAACCATAAAATACCTAAGAATAAACCTAACCAAAGAAGTGAAAAATATATACACTGAAAACTATAGAAAGCTTATGAAAGAAATTGAAGACACAAAAAAATGGAAAAGTATTCCATGCTCATGGATTGAAATAGAAAATACTGTTAAAATGTTGATATTACCCAAAGCAATTTACATATTCAATGCAATCTCTATCAAAACAAAACCAGCATTCTTCACAAAGCAAGAAAAAAAAATCCTAAAATTTGTACGTAAGCAGAAAAGACCCTAAGCAGTGAACACAATCCTGAAAAAGAAAACCAAAGCTGGAGGCATCACAATTTCGGACTTTAAGACATTACAAAATGATAAGCATCAGGACAGTATGATACTAGCACAAAAGCAGATCAATAAAATAGAACACATAGATCAATGGAATAGAATAGAGAACCCAGAAATGGACCCACAGACAAAACAGGAGAGAATATCCAATGGAAAAAAAAAAAACAGTCTTTTAGTAAATGGTGTTGGGAAAATTGAACAGCAACATGCAGAAGAATGAACTGGGACCACCATTTTATCACACCATACACAAAAATAAACTCAAAATGGATAAAAGACCTAAATGCAAGACAGGAAGCCATCAAAGTCCTCGAGGAGAAAGCAGGCAAAAACCTCTTTGATCTTGGCCACAGCAACTTCTTACTCAGCACGTCTCTGGAGGCAAGGAAAACAAAAGCAAAAATGAACTCCTGAGACCTCATCAAAATAAAAAGCTTCTGCACAGTGAAGGAAACAATCAGCAAAACTAAAAGGCAACTGACAGAATGGGAGAAGATATTTGCAAATCACATATCAGATAAAGGGTTAGTATCCAGAATCTATAAAGAACTTATCAAACTCAACACCCAAAAACAAAAAATCCAGTGAAGAAATAGGCAAAAGACATGAATAGACACTTCTCCAAAGAAGACATCCAGATGGCCAACTGACACATGAAAAAATGCTCAACATCACTCATCATCAGGGAAACACAAATCAAAACCACAGTGAGATACCACCTCATACCTGTCTGAATGGCTAACATTGACATCTCAGGCAACAACAGATGTTGGCAAGGATGTGGAGAAAGAGGCTCTCTTTTGCATTGTTGGTGGGAATGCAAGCTGGTGTAGCCCCTCTG